>NW_022589712.1:30209237-30366816 GCF_004348235.1 Phoca vitulina
TGGGGGGGGGGTGGGGGGATGGGTTAGCCTGGTGATGGGTATTAAAGAGGGCACGTATTGAATGGAGCACTGGGTGTTATATGCAAACAATGAATCATGGAACACTACATCAAAAACTAATGATGTACTGTATGGTGACTAACACAACATAATTAAAAAATCTCAATAAACAAACAAACAAATAAATAAAAAGGATGTTTAAAATATTTATATATATTATCCTGGGATGTATATCTTCTAAAACAATCAGTTATTTCAGGAAATTCAGTGACATAACAAAACAAAAAACAATCACATAAATAAAGCAACAGGTTGATTGAGGGGAAATTTCAATTATGATGTTCAGGTATCAAAGGAGATATGGCTTGTTTTTCTGGTCATTGGGTCATCTTGTCTACATACATGCCTTTTCAATATAATTCTCAATATAAATGGGCTAAATGAGTTATAAAAAAATACACATAAAACCCTGATCGAAGCAGTGTATAAAGTACTTTAACTGTAAAATTCCATTACAATCACAAATTTTGTGTTGGTTGCATTTATGTGCTAGTGTGTCTTTCCAGTCTTTTATCATACAATGAAAAACCTCTAGATAACTAATGCTTGTCAGGCCCCAGAAAATGGTTCACTTGTTTCCAAGAACATTTGATATTATAAAATACCCATATGACAAAGTAAGTCAGTCACTTGGAGTTTGTTTTAATAAGATTCATAAAATCAATTCTATGATTCTTTTTTTCCCACTTCCTATCAACACCCCTTCTATTTCATTTTAGCTCGTCACCAGCTGGCTTTTTCCCCCCACTACAAAATAACTCTGAGCTGCAAGATAATTATACAGAAAGAGATTTGCTCCAAAAGCTACATGGAGCCAACTATGTTAGCAATGGAGAGAACTAGTACATTTTGTTTTGGAAAAAAAAAAAAAATCCCAGATCTGGCAATTTGCCTACTTAACCCCCAAATACTCTTGACCACTGAATTCTAAGTGAAGAAGCTCACATTTTATTTTTTCATTTATTTCTAAAATGATGAGGTAAATATTTGGGGCATCTTTAAATAGGATCCCTTGTAATGTTAAATTACATGAAAATGTAATATGTAGAAAGTTAAATTTTCATACAATATTGTGTATATTAGTTGGTTCAAATGGTTAGATGGTATTGGACTTTTCGTAACTAAGGAGTCAAAACCATAATAAGAGTTTTAATATATTTCTGAGTTAAAAACTCTTGGTGTTAAATTCCATTAGCATCTTGCTTTCTTTCCTTTCTTGATATTTCAATATTACTACAAGGTACACTTAGTTCCAGAACTTAGAAATCAGTTATAAAAACTCAAACCAGATTTGTCCAGCCAGAGTTGCCTCAACTTCTCTTTCAGGAAGCAGACATGTAGGCAGGAAAGCAGGTGGTATGCTGTCTTCACTGTCTTATTTTCTCAATAAATATAAGCCAGTTCAATCCACTGCTTTCCAGGTAAAAAACAAAAAAACAAAAAAACAAAAAAACCTTGTCAGAGCTGAATGTCTGAGGACACCCTGCGTTAGCCCTAGGTCTTAAGTTATGAACTCTCAGGGGCATGGCAAAGTGCATGAGGGTTAGGAAACCATGTTGACAGAACTTTAGATCTTTAGCTCTTGAGAAGACTAAAAGAGAGACTGCCTCGTTATCCTGTGTTCTGACAAACCCCTACCATATTCAGGGCCTACTCTAAAGCATTTTGGTGCATGCTGTGTTATCTAATGGAATGTTATGTTTGTCCATTCAAAGCATGGAGTTTTGAAAAACAAAACACTGCTTAAATATGAGGTCTTGTGGTTGCATATCATTTTAATAGAGCCACATACTAAGCACCATAACTTTTAATTCATGAAAGCATTTAGAGCCTGCATGTTGCATAGGATTGAGTTCTACCCTAATTACTTTCTCAGAAAAGCCAGTGGAAAATTAGATGCATCCCACCAGGCAATAAATATATCACACTAAACAAAATTTAAACTACAGAACAATCAGGCCCTTTTCTTTGTTCTTTCAAAGGAGAAGCAGATTAGACCTTTAAAAAAAAAAAAAGATCAAGAGCATTTTATGGGAAATTCGGGAAAAAAACTATTTGGACTGAAATCAAAATGTTATGAATAGTACTTTCTAAGCAATGACACGTATCAGCAGTATTTGTAACCATAAGAACAATGTGATAAATTTTAATCACTTGGGACTCCAGCTCTGTGGGAAGTGCTTACTACACAGACATCATTTATAGGTTTCCAGTTATGACCTACATCTCTAAGACATTTTAATGATAAGTGGAGAAAGTAGATAGATTGTCTTCCTGGAGTGTTGAAGTTCCTGCTTGTTGTCATCCTCAGCTCTATTAAAGAGCAGAGGCTTTCAGAGGTACTCTTCAGTCTAGCAATCAGGATGCAAGACCAAAGGGATGGAAGTATCTAAGATAAAGTATGCCAGAAACGTACACTCCTCAGGATTTCCTGTGGGAGTCTGAACCAAATAAAGCAATATTAATAAATATAAATTCTGGAACACTATTATCAACAGAAACAGGGTCTTGAAATGTACCCTTGAAATTCCTCTAGTTTCCTTGGGCAGGTCAACTATTTCAATGTAACTGTGCAAAATGTGAGACCTCCCGATGGGGACAATTGCTTTAAATTATATTAAAGACTCAAGGATTGTAATAGACATGCTAAAGGAAGGAGTTGAATTTGCTGGATGCTCCAAATCTTTAAGCTCACTTGGGGTCCTTTGGTTCCTTGACCTTGAAAACATTTGGGGACAATAAGATGTAGTTTCAAAGTATCTTGACATCACATAATGTGCAATTGGTCAATTTGGTTTTGATCTTTCCGCCTGTCTTTATGGCACATTTGGAGAGAAAGGAAGCACAGGTGATACAGATGAAATTAAGAAAGACGAGTGAAAAAAACCGAGAAGTCCTGTGTTCTTAAACCATCAAGAATTGTCATTCTCTGTCAGATTTCATCCCAGTAATTTGAAAAACATCCTTTCATGTAGCTCAAAGCCAAGTGACATTTCCTAGTCCAAGTTTTGTCTTGAGGCAGGACCTTGCAGGACTTGACTCTTTGCCTTTTCTGGGCTTCCACACCACCCGGAACAAGCAAATCCAATCTTGCAGTAAGGAAGACACTGCTTTTATTTGTTTTCCCCTCAAGCATTTGGCCACCAACACTATGTGGGGGCATGGAATGACTGCTGGCTATTTTCTTTCTCATTGCATTTCTGATTTCAAAGTATGTTTTACCCCACAGAGTATCGTGTTCTTTAGTAGACTTAAGAAAGCCATTACATATGACATCCCACTCAAATCAAGTAATTTTACAACCAATCGGAGTAAAACCTTTTGTTTTACAAGGCTATGTGTGCAGTAGAACTAATCATAAATGTGCTTGACTTCTTCAGTTTTCTGCATAACCAGTAGCTAAAATCATAGTGCGAAGAATAGAAAATGGGGCAGTAATCACTCCTCTTGCCTAATAGAGTAAATAAATACCCATAAATCTGAAGAGACCTCTGTTTTCTAGTTGATGAAATTCTAATGTTTCTTCTTTCAGAAAGGAACTTCTTTGAAGGTATGATCAGAGTGGTAGCATATTAGAGATAATCACCAAATGGAATCACGGAACTTGTCTTTAGAGCCATATTTTAGACCTCCAAGGACTCTCAATATGACTGTCTTTTTTCAATTGTTTCTATATTAAAATGTAAGACCTGGTCTTAAGCCAACAAAATACTCAGAATCAAGGTTTGTAAGTGGATGCACTGAAGCCCCAGGATCCATGTTATTTGTTACTTATTGCTTTTAAAGAACCAGGTGAGAGCACAGCTATTTTGACTCTCCAATGCCCGACTCTGGGTCAGTTTCTAAACAACTACTCACGAAAACATGGCCCTTCTTCAACCAAACTGAGCTGCAAGCACCAATAATAACCTGGCCCCAAATGAAGGAGCTCAAGTTAGTCTAAGATGTTCAAGTCATAGAATTTACCAGTCTTAAGTGACCTTAACAATTCAGGCACTTCCCTGCTTCTCCCATCACAGCAGTGAGTAGTTCAATGACATGCCTCCTCTTCCAAACCAAGTCTCCGTATGCAATGGCTTATTTTTTTTTTCTTTTGCTGCTGGAAACTGATAACCTGGTTGGTTTTTGTTGTGGTTATTGTTGTTTCTTTCTTCTTTTATTCTTTCTCTTTGTTTTTAATTTTTAAGGAAGAACTCTTTATCTTAATGGAAAGTTATGTCAGTGGAAATTTTTTTCTAAGTGCTTTTTATTTTCTTTCAATCTATTCTTTTAAGAATGCTTATCTTATGAGAAAAGACCCTGTCATGAACTGAGTGTCTGTAGAGCTGTTGAAAATACTGAATGATTACAATGCAGCAGAAGAATGATACCCAACACCAACTTTTTGGTTAAGTTAACTGATTACACCTTCTGTGATTAATAAACTACCTCACAGATTAGCATTGAGAACTAGTTATTTAACCAAAGCTATGGCTTAGCATAGATGTGATAGGCTATCTACTCAAGAAGTCTTTTGAACTGTAGAATACTTTTAGTGTTTTGGTTTCAATTGAAACACCATAGTTCTAGTCCTCTCTCTGTTCCCTATTTTATGGCTGTGGATAAAGTTTAGACAAAGGAAGCCCTTCAATTATGTGTTTAATTCAAAGCCTCTGTAAAGCAGGCAAATTCCAGTACATGACAAATTGTGCTCTTTTGGTTGGCTAGACCTTTATTGCAGGTCCTGAAGTTCAGACTTACAAAGATGTAATGATAATAATCAGCCATCATACAGGATCAGAGGAAATAAGTAGAAGGAAGAAGGTACATTGTAGTTGATGGATAAATGATAACTTCTAAATGACAGAGCTTTGTATCTGATCTTTAGGACTAGCAGATTTAGCCATTGCTTTTGACTTTTTCATTCACAGGGATGTTTATTGTTGAACAGTCAATCCAAACCGCACTGTACTTTTGAACTTCCCATTCTAATGGGAAGGCCTTGTCAGAAAGAAATCTGAATTCACGCAGATTTGAGAAGTGATGTAAGATACCACATACTGTGTTTAACAGCCTTTGAAGCTCGGACCCTCCCCAAATATAACACACACATCATTCCAACACTCACAAAGCTTAGCTGTGAGGAACAACTCCACTGAGACGGAAATTATTCAACCAGTGTCCCAGCCCCTGGCTCACCGAAAATCTCGTTCATAAACAGGACCCTTTGAAGGCCTCTGTGTTCAGGGGAGAGATATGGCCACATCAGGGGTCAGAAATCAATCTAGTTCTGATTATCTACATTATTATTGTCTGGGAACTGGACCTGTGACTTCTAAGCCCATCGGAGAATGATGATCAGGTTTCATAACATTCATCCTTAGTTGAGGGGCATTTTACTTCTGTTCTCTTCAGACTGTAATGTATCCACATAAAAACATCATCTGACTTGGTTAGGGTTCTGTGTATCGTACATCCTCATGTGAAACGAAATTTCTATTATGAAAAATACAGAAAGCACTCATAAAATTTCTATCCCCAAATTCCTCTTCCTTCAGTTTTTTCATTATGTCAAAAACAAAGCCTGGCTTAATGGGGACAAGCGGATTCTACTTCTGAAATCACATCTTTGCATCTTTAACATAAGGATATCTTACTCTTTGGGCTGCTCTCCTCAATTTGCACAAAACAGTCACTAATTGACCTCTCATTTGAGTTTTAAAAGAACATAGTAGCATGTGAATGATCTTCCTTATTATCTGAGCGGAAAAATGTATTCAAAGCACAGAATTTCATTTTCAAGTAAGACAGTTTTAGCCCTCTATTATTAATGACTGGAATTTTAAAAAACAACAACAAACCACTCAGATATTTTTCCAAGACTCACAATCTGAATCCTTCCCATTTCACCGAACCTCCCACTAGACAAGTAGGAAAGATAAACAAAGCAACAGACCCCTGGGTTGTACACACTGACAAGATTGCAGGCCCCGGGATTAGAATGTTTTATCCCCATATCCAATGTCTCCCAGAAGGACATCTAGTAGGAGGAAAGAGGAAGCATGAGGTTAGGAACTTAGAAAGATTGGGCAGATAGTCAAAGCACTGGATAGATGAGGCAGCCTGTAACTCATTAGCAGAGCATCTCCCAGGGGCCCCTGCAAACATCCCACAGCTGGCAAAGAAAGCAGAAGGTCTCTGACAGCCCAGGCTTGCATTGTGCCTGCACCCGCTGCCAGTCAGCCTGTCGCTCAAGGTGTGCTGGAGAGAGAGTCCGAGGCATGTGGAGGGTATAAAAGCTATGAATCAATGTTTGCTGAACTGAAGAGGCAAGGAAAACTATTGCCGTGATTGCTTTCGTGCAAGAGGCGGAGTGGGAATGGGAAGGGGAGAAAATGGGTATCGTGACATTTCCAATGTCATTTAAACTTGATCAGTTGAGTAAGTGACTGCTTAGCGGGCACAGGGTACCAGAAGCATGCTTCGGAACAGTAGAGGGGAAAGCTCTTTGTTTTTGGTGAGGACTTTATTAAAAAAGTCCTAAGGATTTCATGCTTATGTTTACCCCAAGGATAAATATCCCAAGGATAAATATATTTTTGTTAGTGAATGACGGATTTGTTTTGACATTGCTCTTTCAGTCCATTAAAGAATCATTTACTAATCTATGACTGTATTTGTTTAAAAAAAAAAAAGAGTACCCTAAACTTCTGAGAGTTCCCTGGCCACATATGAGCCCCAACCTCGCTTACATTAGAAGGATAACAGCAGTTTGATCTGGGAAGGTCTTTTGAGACCATCTCACCCGGTGGCTCTCAATCCAGCAGACACAGTACCCCTTTGAATTATAAATATTTTGTACCATCTCTTTACTAGCTAAGATATCATTTATAGTTTTTCCACATACACACACTATTTTTAAACTTTAGTAAATGTCCTACCTATAATAAGGAGAAATAAACAAAAAATAATTTATGATAAAACAATGTGTCAACTTCGGTGCAACTATACTAAAAGATACTATGAAGTAGTCTAAGGCTTACCCTTACTCGGAATGAATGAGTTTGGATTTATTCATTTTTTTATTTTTTTAAAAGATTTTATTTATTTATTTGACAGAGAGAGACAGCGAGAGAGGGAACACAAGCAGGGGCAGTGGGATGGGGAAAAGCAGGCTTCCAGGTGAACAGGGAGTCTGATGTGGGGCTCGATCCCAGGACCCAGGGATCATGACCTGAGCCAAAGGCAGATGCTTAATGACTGAGCCACCCAGGTGCCCCATGAGTTTGGATTTAAATGAAGACAATACGCAAATGCATATTGTCAATACTTTATTTTAGATTGGTATTTTGTAATATGGACTAACCTATTATATTCTCGTAAATACTCAGACATACTATGAACATGACAATGTAAAATGTAGTCATATAGGTGTATTTTTTTGGTAACTCAATCACCACAAGAAGTGTTTCATTTCTAGGGAAAGAAAATATATTAAAATTTGATGAAGATACTTTATATTTTCATGCAAACAAAATTGGCTTCTGGGCTCAGATAATAATAAGCAGGTTTCCACCCCTGCCTGCAGACCTTGGAAAGCTGTGTGCACATTTTCAGGCGGCACTGTTGTGCAGATAACAGCATATTGGCTATCCTTAGCTGGGTCCATTAGATGCCACTATTACTCTACTGTCTCAAGTTTTTAGGGGAGCTATAGTTGTTCCTTCATAATTTTCCAAATGATTCTATAACCAGGGTTGAGAACTATTTCCTTTTTTAAAGATTTTATTTATTTATTCATGAGAGACAGAAAGAGAGAGAGGCAGAGGGAGAAGCAGGCTCCCCGCTGAGCTGGGAGCTCTACGCGGGACTCGATCCCAGGATTCCAGGATCATGACCTGAGCCAAAGGCAGACGCTTAACCAGCTGAGCCACCCAGGTGCCCGAGAACTATTTTCTATTCTAGTCCTCTCAATCTACAGATTTAAAAAATGAAGCCCTGAGAGGTTAATTTTTTTTTTTAAGATTTTATTTATTTATTTCAGAGAAGGAGAAAGAGAGAGCAAGCTTGAGTGGGGGGAGGGAGAGAGGGAGAAGCAGACTTCCCAAAGAGCAGAGAGCAGATGAGGGGCTCAATCCCAGGATGCTGGGACCGTGACCGGAGCCGAAGGCAGGCACTTAACCGACTGAGCCACTCAGGCACCCCGAGGCCCCAAGAAGTTACATCCCTCATTCAGTATCACACAATTAGTTTTTTTTTTTTCCAGAATCAGGACTATTCATCAGGCTCATGGATTGTTTGCTCCTTAACTTCAGTATTTTCAAAGCCTCCATGAAATCTCAGTTATGGCTTAAACCGTTCCACCCAGCCTCCGTCTAACTTTCTTTTCTTATATCCTGTAGTTCTTTCCTTGGGCCCAACCTGTGTACTCACTACCCCCAAACGCCTTGTCATCAGGCCTTTTTGGTATCATGTATCACATTTCCCATGCTCCAAGTGTCCTCTCTGATCATCTTTTTTCAAAGGGACTCTATTCCATGAGGAATTCCTCCACACCACAGCTGAAATGGTCTCTGCCTCTAGTCAGCTACGGTAGACTCCCTGTCACTCCTTGCCTTGCACCATTTTGAGAGTGTGTCTGCCTAGTCAACACCTCAAGGGCAGGGCCCACACCTCCTACTTCTTTCTGTGCCGCTCCCCACTTCTCAGCGCTATCTAACGCAGAGTAGGAACGTAGAATCCGTTCTCAGTTCTTACTGGCAAGCACGGCAGAGCACACAATCATCAACCGAAAGGACGCTCATAATCTCAGTTAACTTATCTTGCTCATCTCTGATCGAGGCAAAACACAACTTCCAACAATACGGCTGTGCTGGGGAACATCTGGGAAAGAACAACGGAGACATCAGTCTGGCTTGCAGTGGTCAGGAAATGAAGTGGTTCATTCCTAGCAACGGCCCATTTTGTATTTTGGAGGCAGAGATATAAACAATGGCAGGCTTTGCAAAAACAGCTGCAGTCACAAATCTCCCAACAAGCTTCGTATGTGCAAACGACAGGAAGGACTCCTGCTGCCATATTGGGCTTCTCAGTCACACACGGGAGTGGGGCAATCACTCTCCTTAGCGTCATTTTTGAACACAGCGCAGAACAACGTGTTTGTATCCCGCTTGCCATGTGAGTGAAGGTGGGAGAGAAGTGGGGTAGGGTCGCTGACACCAGCTGGTCATTTGTCAGGGCGTTTATTAAGCCCCTGCGAAATCTGGACAGAAATTTCATCCTTGAAGAACAACAACAACAACAAATTTTTAAGTAGAAAGTAGCTGTCAAATGAAATCTGCACCAATTTTATAGATTATATCTAACTTCAGGTTTTCTTTTTTTCCCAAGTGTCTGCTGATTCGTTGTCAGGTTGTTTGGGTTATCCCCTTCTCATCTGAACGTTTTATTGTGAAAGTGCAAGACGTGAGATCTAACATGATGTATTAGGCATATAAGTAATCAGGGAAAAATGGAGTTAAGCCCCTGTATTCTTTGGAAATATGCATAAATATTTACAAGTGATAGAGTTAAATCCAACTTTTTTTTGGTAGATGAAATAAATCCCAATTTTTTGTAAATGAGAAACATCAAACTCTGGAAAGCAATAGGACAGCAAAGCAAAAACGCTGGGAAAATTGATTCATGACCCCAGAAAAGCAATTGCACAAAATTTCCATAATATCTAGGGCTCTAACACCTTTATAGACTTACAGAACTGAAATGTATTTTTTTTACACTTTGGTGAGAATTTGGTCATTAGCTGTGCATCTGGACAGAGATGATCTAAAGTCAATGATCTCTTAAGTATTAGGGACACTATTCATCCTATTTCTGGCTTCATGGGTTTGTGGTACATGGTTCATGATACCACATTTTCAAATAGCTTAATTTTTGACTTATTTTTTTTTACTCTTCCTAGAATTTGCCTCAAAATACAGAAATGAAAGCAGTTTGTCTATATGTCAGCATTATGGGCAATGACAGATCTGGTGGAAATGACTTTCTGGACTAGGCCAGTGATCAGAACGCTTTCATTATTCACTGCTTTGTGTGATTTGGTTAAATAGCAAATTCTGTTCGGAAGAGATACTTTTCGTTTAGAAGAGATATATTAAAATAATTCTCTGTGGCTATTAGCATTAGTAGCATTTTACATTAATTGGCCAATCATCTAAAACACTAGAGAAAATGATACTGAGGATGTGGTAAACTTGGATTAGAGACGGTGAGAAGAAAACATTTTATTTCAGGAGTAAGGAGGTTGATCTATCTCAATAATAAGAAAACATAATTATTTTGTGTTATTTCTAGTTAGAAGCCAGAGGTTAAACATGACTGGTAAGTGTGTTGTTTTCCATTTCATCAGTGGATATACAATAATTATGTGGGGGGACTCAGTCCCACTGCAAATGTCGATTAGCTGGACGAATATGCAGTTAGCATTCAGTGACGGCTCTGTGCAGTAATAACAAACTACCATGCTTGTCCTGTCATACAGAACTTCCTGTAAGAGGGGGAAGTGCACGGTGGTTTGTCTTGATGAATGATTAAGAATCCTTTTCAAACATGAGTACAAACTTGTTGGATGACTTTGATTGAATCAATTGATTCCACAAAAATGGACAGACACTGTGTGTAATTTTTTAAAAAAGCAACATGAATTCTTTTTTGACCAGAAACAACTGGTCATTTTACTCAAGACAGGCAAACTGCATGTGTATATAGACAAAGACTCATAGAACCAGGAGGGTGGGTTCTGAAGCGAGCGCGTGTAGAGATTGGTGGAGATGGATTCCCGTGGATGTGGAGCTGCTTGATCTGTCTCAAGGCAACGAGGTCCTGAACCCTTGGGACAAGGCTTACTTTCAAGAGCAATATGTACACAATCCAGAGAAAAATATCTACACAAACATTATGTGGGGTGAAATAAGAAAAAAAAAAAAAAAAAAAGAATGTCATTTCTCCCTTATTTACCAATTATGTTAGCCACAGCAAAGAAATTTGGTACCTCATACTTCTCTGACTTAGATTATCAATGTCCATTTTCAAAAATGATTTCTGCGGGCAGAAAATATATTGAGAAGGTTTAGTGATAACACTTTTGCATTCCTAAACAAATCACCTGGATCAGTCTCTGAGACCATCTAATGCAGGGAACTAAGCCAAAAATCCTAGACTCAGAGCCCTTTGCAGTCTAGGCCTGGGACCCATAACTGAAGGTCAAAGACACATTTCCTTGGCCTTGCTTCAGGGGAAGCACGGATATGTGAAGTATCTTTACTGATAAATTCAGGCTCCTCATTAAGATGGAGAAGCCTATCATTTTTTTTTTTTTATCTCAATCTACATTTCAGCATCATGTCTAACACACAATCCTATACCTGCCCCTCCTCTAACTGAGCTCATCCCTTCTATGCACACCCTGGCATTTCCTGAACCCAACTCCCCCACTCAAAATCCTACCCATTCTTTAAGATTTATCAGGATTGTTACCTCTTTCAGGAAGGCTTCCCCCATCCTTCCAACTGAATTCATCTTATTCTTTTCAGTATCTTTATGCTTCACACACTCAATAAGTGCACAGACATTTCAGGAAAAGAAGAAAGGGAAAATAAAGTTCTATCATGTATTCAAGATTTTTGAAAGCACCTAAAAATAACTTTTACTGATTCTTGTACTACATTAATAATACATATTGAAAATGAAAGGAACAGTAATTCTAATAATTTTAGTGTGTGTCCTTTCATTACTTTTACCTGTGTTTGTGTGTGAGCATATATATGTAGATATATGACATTATTTACACAGATGAAATCACATAAAAGAAGTTTTTAAACTGTTTATTTTTGATTTATTGATATATTGTATATATAGTTCCACATTTAAAAAAATTCAATGACTGCACAGTGTTTCATTGTATGAAGATAACAAAGTTTACTTAACTGATACCTTATTCTGGGGCATTTCAGGTTTTTTTTTTTCCATTTTGTGCTATTATAAACATATTTATAGCAAAGTATTTTTTTCACATCCCTTCAAAAATATTTATTAGGTGTCTGTTTTGTCATGGGCATACTGTGATAGTTATACTGTGACATGTTATTTTCTCTGGATAAATTAATAAAATTTAAAAATCTGAGTCAAAGTATATGAATACATTGAAGTATCGATTTCCCAAAATACTGTTCAAATTAGAATATACTTATTTTTTTTTTTTTTTAAATAAAGATTTTATTTATTATTTATTTGAGAGAGAGAATGAGATAGAGAGAGAACATGAGAGGGGGGAGGGTCAGAGGGAGAAGCAGACTCCCCACTGAGCAGGGAGCCCGATGTGGGACTCGATCCAGGGACTCCAGGATCATGACCTGAGCCGAAGGCAGTCGCTTAACCAACTGAGCCACCCAGGCGCCCATAGAATATACTTATTTTTATGCCTTTTCCAACCCATCGCAGCAAATCACTTTGCATTTATTTGGTTTTGAATGGCATTTTATATTTAAAAAGTTGTTTGGGGCATTTTATTTCCTTTTTTTTTTAAATTAACAGTTATCCCTTGTACAATTAAAATATCAAGTGTTCATCTCTTTTTTATTATTTTGGAAAGCCTCTTTATATATTAAAAAGATTAACCATTTATCTATCAGTATGTTGTAAATATTTCCTTTTCTTTTTCTTTTTTTGTTTGCTTACATTTGGTTTTGTTGTTTTAAACAGACTTAAAAAAACTTTTATGAAGTCAGATCTTTTCATTTTCCCCATATGTGTTTTGCCTTTGGTGTCATGCTTAGAAAATTCTTTCCTATTCTCAGCTCTCATAGATCACTGTTTTATTTTTTTTTATTTTTTTATTTTTTAAGATTTTATTTATTTATTTGAGAGAGAGAGAGACAGTGAGAGAGGGAACACAAGCAGCGGGGAGTGGGAGAGGGAGAAGCAGGCTTCCCACAGAGCAGGGAGCCCGATATGGGACTCGATCCCAGGACCCTGGGAGTATGACCTGAGCCGAAGGCAGTTGCTTAAGGACTGAGCCACCCAGGCGCCCTAGATCACTGTTTTAGAAACACTTGTATCCTTATGGTTGTATTGTATCAACTTAGCTAACTTACAGGTATATTTCACAGAATTCCATTCTCCTACAGCTCCAAGTTCCCTCCAATTGTCAAAAGAAGACAATTTGTACTTTACACTCAGGGGGTTGGTGCAGGGTCGCCAGGCACTGTGCCGCTCCGATGTAGACATGTTGCCACGTATCAACCAGCTCACCCTGTTGATCCCTCTGTTTTGTCGTCCATCTTCTCCAACTCCTGGATTAGGTGTGTTTTTAGATTCATCAGGAAGTGCCTCAGTTCCTGCAGGACACCGGTGTCATTAAATCTGGAGACTTGGGACGCCTGGGTGGCTCAGATGGTTAAGCATCTGCCTTCGGCTCAGGTCATGATTGAGGGGTCCTGGGATCCAGCCCCGCATCGGGTTTCCTGCTCAGTGGGTTGCCTGCTTCTCCCTCTTCCTCTGCTACTCCCCCTGCTTGTGTGCTCTCTCTCTCAAATAAATAAATAAAATATTTTTAAAAACCTGGAGACTTGGGGTTGAGTTAAATTAAAAAAGTGATTACAGAAGTAAAAGTATCTTTAAAATAGTGTCTGTAATCAGTAACATGGGATATCGCATCATGTATTCAAATCTTTTTTGACACTTTGTTCTATAAATATAGCTCTCATATTTTAAAAAAATATTAATACAAGTAACATATGTTTTGTTGTTACTGTTAATAAGATCTCAATAGATAAATGATAGATATTTAAAATTACTTCTATAGGCATATAAGAGTTTCCATTTTTTTCTCATAGTTTTTCAAATGAGTCTTTTGGGTTTTCTTTTTTTCTTTTTCTTTTTTTAAACAATTTTATTTATTTATTTGAGAGAGAGAGAGAGATAGAATGAGCATGAGGGAGGGGCAGAGGGAGAGGGAAAAGCAGAGACGTGGGGCTCCATCCCAAGATCCTGAGATCATGACCTGAACTGAAGGCAGATACTTAACTGACTGAGCCACCCAGGTGCCCTGGGTCTTTTGGGCTTTCTAATAAAGGCGTACAAATAATGATACCTTGTATTTTATTTTACAATATTTCCAAATGTTTTTATTTTCCATACCTTAGCAATGATCTAAAATATACCAACAATGCTAATCTACTTACAGTTTTAGCAAGGAATTTTTACTTAATTAGCTAGTGTGGATAAATCAGCAAGCATCAAGCTTACTTCCGGTAAAGTTATATAATTGATGCAATCAGTGTTTTTCTAGAAGCCTGGATCAATTAGTAGTCGTAATTAAAGCCAAATATAATGAGTTATATAATACTTGGATTTTCTAATCATTTGCATTTCTAATCATTTGCAACTAACTGGCATGGTGAAATCTGTATCATAAAACAGGCATCAAAACAGTGGTAGAAGAGAAATGGTTAAATGAAATCTCTAGTTGACTTTCTCCCAGTTGTTGAAGAACTTGTTGCCCAGTCCTGGAGGGTCTTGGGAGCCAGGTTTTCCTGAGTTTTCCAGGTTTTCCTGAGAAGGTGAGGTTGGCCTAGCCCCCTGAGGGTGAGAGGCAGAGAAAAAACTGATTCACGGTTTCTGGAGATTCAGCCGTGTGTGTGTGTGTGTGTGTGTGTGTGCGCTGACAGTGGACAGGGGCTAGTCGAGTTAATTGCATAATAATAGATCATATTACAGGTTTCTCCTTCCCCTTCCTTTTGCTCTTTCCATGTTACATTGCAGTGAGTGTAGGAGCAGTTTGGGTGGTAATTAGCCTGTCTCTGCCCACATTCAGAACTGCTGCAGGGGGACTTAGCTATCATGTAACTCTTGTTTAAATCTCTCCAGTGTGGGATTTGATGTTAAGCCTTCTAATGGACAAGTAATAATTCTCTTGGGAAGAGACCTTTTTCCTGCCACCACTACAGTTTGAGGAATAGTTTTCATTCTGTCCTTCAAAAATGACTCTTATTCAAAACAAAAAACAAAAACAAAAAATGACTCTTATTCATACAGCCTCTACATCCAAAGCCATAGCTCACTGGGCTAGGCTTTTTTCATAGAAAAGGATGAGTATTTTCCCCCCAAAGCCAGGGACCCATGCCAACCCATTGTCTCAGTCTTTTCCCTGTCAGCCTCTTAGCCTCAGATAATCTGGAGAGAAGCAGGATCTGATTTTTTTGCATTTACTGGCCTAAATAACTTAATAATAAATATGTTCGAGAAAACTATTGCTAGTAATTAAATTCCCTTAAGTATTTTTCCTATACTCATTGTCTTAAGGAAAAAAATAAGAGTAGAATTTATTTTAAAAAAACATTTAAAAATAGATTTGAAAATTACACAAGAAAATTCTCCTGGGTATTTTATATAAATTGTAAATGGTTATGTCTGGCCCTAAGTACCACTGTGAACTGGGCAAAGATTTTTGGACCTCTCCAAGACTTTGGTGGGAAGAATCAGTCTATATACTCATAAGGCATATAGTTCAGTTCTTACAACATCAAAGTCAGACTTCCATTTCTTCACCTGTTTTCTTCTCACCTCTAGGAGTTTTACAGGGACTCTTATCATAGAAGAAAAGAAAGGGAAAAGTGACAGAGAGAATGTTAGCCCATAGAAATGGTTGACTGACAAAGGTCTGTGTTCAGACTTAGGGAGAGCTCAGCATGAGACCCGTTAGGGACAGGGGTTTTCTCAGTGCCCCGATATCTGACAGTGTGCCTTGCTGCCCATGTGTGGGGCCTGCCCTGAGTATACAAATATCTGAAGAGATTGACATTTTTCTCCATAATCATAGCACAAAATTTTCATTGAGTTTTGACTTCTGATATATTCTAGAGGTCAGTTTGTTGTCATTGCTGTTTGACTGTAACCTGCATACTTCATTAATTTCTCCTACTCTCAGTCTAGTTGAGCACAGGAATCAGATCTCATATCAAAAGCACTGAGTGCTGTTAGATATGAAGCTAGTATGGCACCCGCTCTTGCACTTCATGCTCATGCTCACATATCTTCAACTGCTTCAAGAAGCAGCTATCAAGAAAGATTTCAGGAATAACCTGAATAGTGACCTTCCAGCAAGGGAATCAGAGAGCTCCAACCAAAAAGCCTGAAACCTGGATTTTTAAAAATTTATTTTAAAAAGTTTCATAGATGCTCCTAAATTGCATTACAAAATGCTTTCATAACAGGAAAGTAAAGTCCTTTAGAGAAGACAAAAATGGATTCTTTATTTTCTTACAGAGCATGGATATAAGTTAATCAGACCTATTAAGTAGAATGGAAAACCCAGCATTCTTGCAAATGCTAGTGGGAAAGCAGAGAGGCCTCTTGTGTTTCTTTGTTTTCTTCCTTCTCTCATTTTTCATTTGGATATTTCATAAAGCCTAATGCATAACACCTAAACATTTGATGTCTATTGATTAAGTCATAATGTACATATTCAGACAAATGAAACAGTCCAAACGATGTGCTACAGCCTGAATGTTTGGGGTAAAACTGGATATTCAGTACAATCAGTTGTCACAGGCAGAAAATATTTTTCCTTTAAGAAGAGTCTTACAAGATGAATGGATAAAGAAGATGTGGTATATATATATATATATATATATATATATATATATATATATACATACATACATACATACACAATGGAATATTATGCAGCCATCAAAAGGAATGAAATCTTGCCATTTGCAACGACGTGAATGGAACTGGAGGGTATTATGCTGAGTGAAATAAGTCAATCAGAGAAAGACATGTATCATATGATCTCACTGATATGAGGAATTCTTAATCTCCGGAAACAAACTGAGGGTTGCTGGAGTGGTGGGGGTTGGGAGGGATGGGGTAGCTGGGTGATAGACATTGGGGAGGGTATGGTGAGCACTGTGAATTGTGTAAGACTGTTGAATCACAGACCTGTACCTCTGAAACAAATAGTACATTATATATTTAAAAAGAAGAAGATAGTAGGAAGGGAAAAATGAAGGGGGGGATATCGGAGGGGGAGACGAACCATGAGAGACTATGGACTCTGAGAAACAAACTGAGGGTTCTAGAGTGGAGGGGGTTGGGGGGATGGGTTAGCCTGGTGATGGGTATTAAAGAGGGCACATACTGAATGGAGTGCTGGGTGTTATATGCAAACAATGAATCATGGAACACTACATCAAAAACTAATGATGTAATGTATGGTGATTAACATAATAAAATAAAAAAACACAGGAGGAAAAAAAGAATAGTTTTATAAGTAAATTATTTTTTACTTCAAACTGTGTTTCATTAAAAATGGGATAATTCTTAAGCTTCCATGTGAAGCCATTGTTGTTCAAGCTAGAAATAGCTTGATGAAGCAGCATTGAGCTTCTCAAAGACATAAATATCTAAACATGGTTTTAATACCAGAAAAATTCTGGAACATTTTTAGTTCAGTTACAGTAAAGCATGAGAATGTCAATTCCCTTGGTAAGGTATAATGAGAACACTAATAATTCTAAAACATCTTCATGAAGAACAGAATCAAAAGAAAGTATTCTGGAAAAGGAGGAAAATGGAGAAGCTGAGTAGTAATACACTGCAAAGAATGATAAGGGTAGCCAGATGCAGGGTGCATTCACATTCTAAGATTTGTCAAAGACGGAAAAGAAGGATTTAACCAGGGGAAGTGACATGGTAAATGAAGAGGAAGAAGGAAGCCACAGAGAAGAGTATCCACTAAAAACACCGTTCAACCAAACTAGTAACATTTATAAATAATTTAAAAGTTAAAGTCACTTTTAAGTGGGTGAAAAATAATTCAAGCAACTGAGGAGCAGGAGAGCAGATACCTCATTGACATAGAGTCTGAAGTATTATGTAAAAAGAAAAAGAATACTAGTCCACTTGTTCTTACTATTTTTTGCTTGTTTAGGAATGAGGATTAGAAACTAGAAATATAAAAATTGGTAAAGACAAGTATGTACTGATATTAACTGAAAGGAAATTCTATTCTTATTACAGTTGACATTGTTA
This sequence comes from Phoca vitulina, assembly GCF_004348235.1. Taxonomy (NCBI): domain Eukaryota; kingdom Metazoa; phylum Chordata; class Mammalia; order Carnivora; family Phocidae; genus Phoca; species Phoca vitulina. Next base: position 30,227,370 of record NW_022589712.1, read on the forward strand.
GAATTAAAAAAAATTATCTCATATATTAAAGATCTTGGTTAATAAGCATTAGTGTACATTCAGATGATGGACAGACTTATTAACATATCGTTGAAGGCTTGTTACCAGACTCTACATATGCATAACAGAGTTGATTAGGTAACCACGATAAACTTAATTTTTCTGATTACTTGAGATAAAAAGGATAGAAAGCAAAAAAGCTATAACAGAGAAAAATGTATTTTAAAGCAAAAAACCTATGAGAGAAAAATTATAGTTTAAATTAACTGTATAAAGAACACAGTCTCCTATAATAAAAATACTTTAAAGATTCTATGACTCAAATATATATGTTTAGATATGAAAAGATGTTCAGCTTTATTTCATAGCTTCTCAGCCCCATATGACTGCCAGAAATTCATATAGACTGACAAAATTAATTAAAAATCAGCAACAGTCAAAACATTCTGTGAGAGACTAAAAAAATGTATAAGTAGTTTAGGAGAGCAAATAAAGAAAAAGTTATAGAGATAAAGAAATTACTATATTAATCATTTTATTACATGTTTGGAGAGAAAATGAAAAAATTTCATTGAATTATGAAGTAAAGTGAAGTGAAATAGCATTAACTGAAAACATTTAATTTGAAAAATATATCACGATTTAAGCAAAACATCAAAATATAAAAATTAGAGGCTCTTAATTGCTTTTCAAAAGGATTTGTCTTTAAATAAAAAGTTTCATCATAGGATTTCTTAAAATAGATTCTTCTATAGTATTGCAAGCAGCATTCAATTTAAAAAATCAACTTGAATATAGCTGAAATTAAGAAAAAAAGGCTGGCGTCAAAACTCTAAGGAAGTAGATCATCTGTTGAGCATTGAGTAGTCATGACCTGTCATATATATAATGTAATTTAACTCTCTTAATTAAATACCTGTTGCGTAAGCATTTTTGACATGTTTTACAGATGAAAAATTGTAAATTAGCAAGATGAACCAATTTAACCTAAGTCCACTAATGTTAGTAAGTGACAGAGTTGTGATTCAAACGTGGATCTTGCTGACTCTATTAGACTATATTCGTTCGACTATAATCTATTGCCTACAACTGCAATGACAGGGTCACAAGAGTTAATAATATCTCCTATAAGAAAATACACCTGATACTGTCCCTTTTTAATATGTATCACTTAGAAGATCCAAAATTTAGAGGAGACTCAAAAACAATTAAGTGACATAAAAATTAACTAGCTTAAGTAATAATGAGTGAGAGAGGACATTGATTCATAGCCTAATATGAGGAATGTACCCAATGTGAAAAAGCTTAAAACATAAGGACCAGAATTTTGGTGGTGAGTCACCTAAAGAAAAAAATCCTTTAATTGAAGTACATACTTCTTCATAACATTTGGCCATATGACCAGTTCAATTACTTTAGCTGTCTTTACATATGATGCTTATTGGCTCGGCATAAGGGGTAAGTTATAACAGCTGTCCAAACAAATGGATTTGCCATGCTGAAATCCACCCATTTCATTAAACAGGTCAGAAATGAAAGTATTTATGAGATAAGAAGTTATAGGAATAGATGGATTAGATGATAAAACTTCCTCTCTCATGTAGAAGTTACTCCTCTCGGTCGTGTCGATTTATTTATTCACGTGATGACTGAGAGCCTACCATGTGTTGGGCACTCTTTCTAGGTGCTACGGGTACCACACAACATTACAAAGTCCTTGTCCTAGTGGAACTTACATTCTAATGGGAAGGCAGACAATGAAAAGTAAATAGAGAAATAAAAAAATTTTAAACCAGAGAAAAGAAAAACAACAGCAGTATCAACAACAAAGAAACAGAAATAGCATTTGGATCGTATTTTTTTAAAGTTTTTATTTAAATTCCAGTTAGTTAACATACAGTGTAGTATTAATTTCAGGTGTACAATTTTGTGATTCAACACTTCCATATAACACCCAGTGCTCATCACAAGTGCACTCCTTAATCCCCATCGAGAATGAGGGGAATGGGGAACCTCTTGCACTGTTGTTGGGAATGCAAACTGGTGTAGCCGTTCTGGAAAAGAGTATGGAGGATCCCCAAAAAGTTAAAAATAGAGCTACCTTATGATCCAGCAATTGCACTGCTAGGAATTTACCCCCAAAATACAAAAATACTAATTCAAATGGATCATATTATTATTTGTCATATTAGAAATATTCCCCCATGAATATGTATTACAGATCTGCTCTTTGTCGTGCTTTCTAAGAATAGTGGTGACTAATAAATACCTTTTTATGCTCTTTCATTTTGATCTATTAAATTAAAACATTTTGAAAGTGAAATTCAGTTTTCATTTTGAAATTTATGGGAATGAAAAGGCACAGCTTTCCTTTATAACAATGATAACATAATTTGAAAACAAATATATCATCTCACACAATGAACAATCTGCGGAAGTCAATATAAGGTTAATTCTTGTGCAACCTCCATTAGGCACGTGTGTTACAGAAATATGAGAAAATCAAATTGTGACCCTGTATTATTTGCCATACAATTTTATTGCCTAAGGGAGATGATAAACAATAAAATAAACAAGAAATAATATTTAATGTAAGGTAGTGTTATGAAATGCTATGAAGGCAACCACACTTAGAGCTGGAGTCTCTGAGCAAACTGAACAATTCACAGAAAAACATTAAAAATAGCTTATTTCCATTTCATGAAGAAGGAATCTGCTTCTCTGCAACCCAGAGCAGCTACTAGTGTGATTGTTACCAAATTTAAAGAACAGATTATAGTCTCCATTTTATTTGCCTTCTCAGTAAAGTTCAGTGTTGTTGAGTACTTTCCCCTTCCCACAAACTGTTCTTTGGCTTCAGTGGTACCATGTGTTCTTGTTTTTCTTCCTCTCTGGACATTTTTTCTCAGTCTTCTCTGTCAGATCATCTATCTCTCCCCATACTGAAATGTCCTTTCATCTCAGGTATCTGTCTTGGGCTCTCTCTCTCTCTCTCTCTTTTTTTTTTTCCATGACATATGTTCTTTCTGGTAGATTTCATCTATTTCCATAGCTTCTGCTATCTATCCATCCATCCGTCCATCCATCCATCCACTATCCGTCCATCCATCCGTCTATCCATCCAGTTTCTAATCTATTTACTGAATTATCTATTTGACACTTAACTTGTCTTCCCTCTTTCCAATGCATTTTTAAAAAGGTGACAGATTATACATATCACCAAAATTAGTTATTTCATAATTCAGAATTACTTGACTGTTAAGCCAACCGAGAGTTTTTGCTTTAAAAAAAAAAAAAAGTGAGGTTAGTAGAGCTTTTAGCCACTTGCCCTGTCTATTACATCTTTGTGCCACTTTGTAATAATAAACTGCCTCAGCCTGTGTGAGGGTCCTAGACTCATGTTTAGATTTGTAAGGTAATAAGTTCAAGGAAAACTTAGCTGAGGTCTTTATACTCGAACCACTCTGCCTTGATGTTTATATTTTATGCTAAACATGTCTATTATATTATACGTTTTATACTTTTACAATTTTACAAGGTTTTGATGACAGGGAATGTCACATCTGTACATCTGAAAGTGGCACTTACTTCCGCACATGTAGATAAGCAAGCTTTTTATGACATTTTCTTGTATTTAATTAGTTTTGGCACATCAGAATTCATCCTCCTTAATTGAACATGTAAATATTTGTAGAATTAAAATAGTGATTCTAATTCTAATATCTTTGTGATAAAAACCCTTCCAACAGGAATAAATGAATGTCAAATTAGGTTTATAAGCCAGGTAAATATTCACTGCTATAGGTCTGTAATGTTTCAAAACATTATGGTTACATTAGAAAGAGCAACATTGCATACTGCATATTTATTTTAAATTTAAAGTTCTCCATATCATCATTGGCTTTCTTCTTCTTTACCTTATTCTTATGTAACTTAAGTAGACATTACTTCAATATTTCATGCTTTTATGAACAAAATATTTCAGTTCACCTAAAAGAATATGGTTCCTTTCCTTTGCAGGTACAATCTAGAATAAACTAGAACAAATCCCATTCTGGGCTTATTGTCGTAAATGAGTCCTTATGAAGATTAAGAGTTTGCCGGGGCATGCCTCCTGGTTTCTCAGGACTGGACCCTTTAAGTTCTTCTGTGCTGTCCTGCTTGTCATCTGCCATGCCATCAGACCCTGAGAGATTCCTTCTTTGCTGGATAGAATTGTCCTGCACAGGGGACCATTGCTTTTACCAACACTCATGAGGGAGTATGGGGGAAGAGATGGCTCTTTTTTTTTTTTAATAGCGTTTTATAGTTCGTTATCTCAGATGTCTATGTTTAGTATGGCTGAGTGAGCTCCTAATGGATCCTGTATTCCTACAGATAACAATTGTAGACTCCAAATAAAGTATATTTAACAATGAGAACAACTTGTATCTCCCATAGGTTTCCAGTTAAGGAATGAGTAAGTCATGAGGATAAAAGCTACAGCATAGGGAATATAGTCAATGGTATTGTAATAGCCTTGTATGGTAACAGCTGGTCCCTACACCTGCTTTTGTGGTGAGCAGAGCATAATGTATAGACTTGTGGGAATCCCTATGTTGTGTACCTGAAACTAATGTAACATTGTGAATCAACTATACCTTAATAAAAAAAAATAAAGAAAGAACAGAAACCTGAAGGCACTGATGAGTGACCAAAAGCAAGCAAATTTTGGATAGGAGTGGACACTAGGAAGGAGGGAACAACATGGGGTAATTTGCCCACTCTGTATGGCTTTAAGCCTGAAAGCAGACCAAAGTTAGTGTTATACTGGATGGCTAAAATTCCAATAGATATATCAAACCAAAAGTTTTTTGCATAAGAAAGAAAACTAACAACAGAGTAAAAAGGTAATCTATAGAATATGGATGCTATATCTATACTAGATGTAGAGAAAATATTTGCAAACCATATATCTGATAAAATGTTAATTTCCAAAATATAGAAGGAATCCCTACAACTCAATAGTAAAAAAAAAAACGAAACTGATAACTTGATTTAAGAAAGGACAAAAAAACTTAGACATTTCGCTACAGAGGAAAAATGGACAAAAGGTATATAAAAAGATGCTGAACATCACTAATCATCAGGGAAATGGAAATCAAAACTACAGTGAGATACTATCTCACATCTGTTAGGATGGCTGTCATCATCAAAAAAAAGAAAAACACACAAAAAACACAAAAGACAAGTGTTGGTGAGAAAGTGGAGAAATTGGAACTCCTGTACACTGTAGTGGGAATGCAAAATGGTGCAATCACTACAGAAAGCATTATAGTAGTTCTTGTTCATTGGTTTTTCTTTTCTTTCTCAAAGTGGTCAACACAATGTGTTTTAAAGATCTATCCATATGTCATGTATACATTTAATGGTATAATTTCTAATTGCTGCACATCATCACACAGTATGGATGCAATTACCATATTTACTTTCAATTTTCCTAGTTACAAACACTTAGGATGCCCCTAAACAGCACTGTGATGAATATTCTTGTTTATTTTTTTAGGCATATACTGGAGAGTGGGATTCTTGGGTCATCAAAGGAATAGAGGTTGCTCTCCAAGTAGGCTCTCACCAGAAGTGTATGAAATGTCCCATTCCCAAGTTTCCAAATTTTACAATCAGTTAACATAAAGTTATGTCTCATTACCATTTTGAGTTTTTTTCTCTGATATCAAGTGAAGCTAAAAATCTCTACATATCATTGGATGTCTATGTTTTCCCTTTTGTGACTTGCCAATTTATATCATTTATTTTTCTTGTGCATTTCTTGCTTTTTCCCTTTTTTTTTTGGTAGGAGTTCCTTGCATATCCTGGATACTCTCATTAGTTTTAGATATTTGCAAATATTTTCTACTAATCTGTCATTCACATATTAAAACTTTGTATGTGATGGGTTGTTGAATTAAAAACTTAATTACCATGAATTTGATAAATATATTTTTTCAACTTAGAGTCTATGCTTTTGGATTTTTTTAAGTTCTTCCCCATACCGAGGTTACAAGGATATATATTTTTTTTGAGTTAAATAGATTTAGCTTTCACATTTGGTAGTAAGTTTATATTGAATTCATATTTGCAATACGGTAGAAGATTGAAATCTCACTTCATTTTGCTCCAAAAATCAAAGCCAACTTCCCAACCCCTCAACTATGTAATCCATTTTCCTCACTGATTTATAGTACAATCTTTAGTATAGAAAGAGTGTTCATAAATATGAGTCTGTTAGTGAGCATTCTGTTCTTTTCCACTGATCTGTTTATCAATTCCTATACTGTTTTTATTATTATGGCTTTCTAGTGCATACTAGCTTCTCACAGGCTGTGTCCCCGCTATTTGCTATTCTTGCTCAAGTTCACTCACCTCTTTCGGGATAGTTATTCTTACACAATTATTAGTACATGTATGACAGGTTCCTCAAAACATTAATGTCAAATTTTGATTGGGATTGTAAAGAATTTATAGATTGATTTGGGGAGTAAAATCATTACCTTTACAGGTTTAAGTCACACCATCCATAAACATAATATCTTTTCTTCATTTATTGAGGCTTTCTTCTATGTCCTCAAATTAAACTATAAACATTCTCCATGAATTTTTTTTTTTTTAAGATTTTATTTATTTGACTGGAGAGAGAGAGCGCAAGCAGGGGGTAGCGGCAGACAGAGGTAGAGGGAGAAGCAGGCTCCCTGCTCAGGAGGGAGACTGATGTGGGGCTCGATCCCAGGACCCTGGGATCATGACCTGACCCGAAGGCAGACGCTTAACCGTCTGAGCCACCCAGGTGCCCCTCTCCATGAAATTCTTGTGCAGTCTTTTCAGATTCATTTCTAAAGTCTTTTTGTTTGTTTTTGTTATTACAGCGAACGGTCTCTGCAGTCAGCTTGCAGTGTCAGCTTGGTCAAATTCAAACGGTTCCTGATAATTCTTTTCCCTGTGTATTTCTGGGTTGGCTCACAGTGGTAAAATCTGCATAAGATTTAGAAGGCTGGAGTGAGGAGCAGACGTTACTCTCTGAAGATAACTGTGGCTAGATGCAGTGACAGACAGACACTTGCTGGGTGCCGGCTTCGTTTCAGTCTTGTCTGCTTCAAGTCCAGTTCTTCCCAACTGCTGACCCTGCTGACTAAATGCAATCTCCTGTCTATGACTGGAGTTTTGGCAACAGATGTACAAACATGGCAGCAACACATAGACATAGCTTCTCACAGACCTCAGGAATCTTTATTTCACAGTCTGAAACAGTCTGATTTAGATAGTGGAACATACAAGGCTTTTCACACAGATTGGTTGGTGACTCCTTTGGTCTTCCAACTTCCCTCTCAGACCCTTGCTTCCCTATCTCCTCCCATAATGGTGTAAGGTCTAACTCCTATAATAGATCCTTGTAATTCCATCATACAGAGACAATAAACATAAATAATTTGACAAATATAGGTAATAGTAAAATCATTAGGAATTGAGTTTTGAGTAGTTATTATCTTTTAAATTAGCAATAACTAATTTAATTGTATTACATAATTTAATTTTTTAATAATGGGGTGTGTGTGTATAATGGAATATTACTTAGCCATAAAAAAGAATGAAATATTGCCATTTGCAATGATGTGGATGGAGCTAGAGTGTATTATGCTACGCAAAATAAGTCAGCCAGAGAAAGACAAATACCATATGATTTCACTCATATGTGGAATTCAGTAAACAAAACGGATGAATATATGGGAAGGGAAAAAAAAAAAAGAGAGAGGGAAACAAACCATAAGAGACTCTTAACTATAGAGAACAAACTGAGGGTTGATGGAGAGAGGTGGGTAGGGGATGGGCTAAATGGGTGATGGGAATTAAGGAGGGTACTTGTGATGAGCACTGATGAATCACGAAATTCTGCTCTTGAACCAATACTATACTATATGTTAACTAACTAGAATTTAAATAAGAATTTGGAGGAAAAAAACTATATTATTAAAACTTAAAAAAATAAAATAAGATCTGCCAAAAAAGAATAAAGTATTGTTGGATTCACTTTTCTATTTTGTTAAGAATTGTTTATCTAAATTTATGAGAGATATTCATTTAGAGTTTTATAGTTTTGATCGGGATTGTAAAGAATAGTTTTATATGGTTATAATTTGGTTTATGCTTTTCTTTTTATTTTGATGAATTTATCTAGTTTTGTTATTAGAGTAATACTGGTCTCACAAAGTGAGTTTGGAAGTGTGTTCTCCTCCTCTATGTTTTGAAGGAGTTTGTGCAGTTTGTATTATTTCATCCTAATTTAATAAAATTAGTGAGTGAAGCCATTTATGCCCAGAATTTTCTTTGTGGGAAGTTATTTTTTATTATGAAATCAATTTATGTAATGGTAGAGAAATAATCAGGTAATTTGTATATTTCAAGAAATTTGTCCATCTTATATAAGTTGCCAAATTGATGGACATAAATTTTATTATTATTTTAATATCTTCAGGGTATTGTTTTAATATCTTATTATTGTTTTAATATCTTATTATTAACATCTTATTATTGTTTTAATATCTTATTGTTTTAATATATTCAGGGTAAAAGTGAATGTCTTTTTTATTGTTTGTATTGGTAATTGTGTTTCTATTCTTTTTTTCTGGATTTACCTAGAGCAATTTTATTGATTTTCTTCAGTGAGCCAGATTTTTATTTCACGGGATTACTCTATTTTTGTTTATTTTCTGATTTCTGATTTTATCTTTAGTATTTCCTTCATACTATTACTTTAAGTTTAATTTCCTTGTCTTTTTCTTGTTTCTTAATGTGAAAGTGTAGATTACTGATTTTAGGCCTTTTTAATGTAATATGAGTATACTTAAATTTGTAAGTATGCAATATAAAGCACTACTTAGCCATATCCCACAATTTTTGGTATGTTGTGTTTTTATTTTCACTCAGTAAGATATATTTTCTAATGTATCTTGTGATTTATTTTTTGACCTCTGGATAATTTAGTATTATTTAATTTTCCATTGTTTGGGATTTTTCTAGATATCTTTCTCTTATTGATTTCTAGTTTAATTTTCTTGTGGTTAGAGAAGATATTCTGTAGGATCTCCCTTTTTCTAAATTTATTGAGAGTAGTTTTATGGCCCAGAATGTGGTCTATCTTAGATGAATGTTCCGTGTGTGCTTAAATTTTTTTTTAATTTTACTTGTAGTAGACTGAATCATGACCCCAAAGATATTAGGTCCTAGTTCCTGGTACCAGCAAATGTTACCTTATTTGGCAGAAAGACCTTCCCAGATGTGATTAAGTTAAGGACATTGAGATGGGGAGATTATCCTGGATTATGCTGGTGGACCTAACGTAATCACAAGAGTCCTCATAAAGGAAAGAGAGAGGCAGGACAATCAGAGAAGCATATGTGACTATAGAAGCAGAGATTAGAAGGATCTGATTGACAGCTTTAAAGATTGAAAGAGGGCCATCGGTAGAGGAATGTAGGCAGCCTTTAGGAGCTGGAAAAAGCAAGGAATAGATTCTTCTCCAGATCCTCCAGAAGGAGTAATGCACTGTCAATATCTTAATCTTGGTTCAGTGAGAATTTTGACCTCCAGAACTGTAAGATAATAAATTTGTATTTATATTTGTAATTTATGGAAGTATTATCTAAGTTTATGGTAATTTGTTACAGCAGCAATAGGAAACTGATACATTGGTTATGTGATTGGTTTTTTAGCAAGTTATAATTCTCACTGCCTCTGAATTACCAAAAAGAGGTTAATAGTTACCTTATAGGATAATCTTGAGAATTAAGGGGAATAATAAATAAATTTAAAAGCACAGCTCAATTCCTGTTACAAAGTAAGCATTCTGCAAATATTAATCCCCTTTGCTTTCTTCACATGTTGGAAAGTACAGCATCATTATGGAGTTTTAATCGGGGTGAATGACATAATTGAACAACACTTAACAATGATAAACCTTGCAGAGCCACAAAGGGTGAGCAACCAGGGGCTGCTGCAATGATCTGGGTATGATTAATGAGATCCTGGACTAGAGGGCTTAACAATGGAACAGAAAGGAAAGAAAAAGTCCAAGAGATATTTCAGAAAAGATAGTAAAATATTTAGTAAGGGAGACAAGGAGAGGCAAGAGCCAAAGATAATCTAGCAAATGTGTTTCTGCCAGGATGAAATTCAAAAGCACTCTAAACCTTTAAGATCTAGGAAGTAGATTAGCATCAGTAAAGCCCATTGTCATATCTGATTCTGAGCTAATGAGAGAAGTCTCTATACCTGGTGCTCTGGACTACTATCTTCTAAATTGCACCATTCTTCTCTGATAAACTCTTGACTGTGTCAATGAATGTTAGTTATTGTCTAGAACATTATTTTCCACACTGTAGTCCATGACCCATCAGTTGTCATGAAATCAACTTTGTCATATAGACACAGCATTTTAAAAAATGTAATAGGACAGGATAGAATGGAGAAAATATGTATATTTCGTATGTAGTAATGGTAGAAATTCTTTTCTTTTTAGAGTGTGTGTGTGTATGTGTGTTGGTGTGTGTGTGTTGGATTTTAATGCAAAGTGTATTTCTTGTGGATCACTGTCAAAAATATTTGAAAAATCTGGTATAAGAGGTATCAACATATCCATGCCCTTTATAGGCCAGGGAGTTCAGATTCCTGGGGAATGCGGAAATCAGAAGTTCCTTCCATTCTTCAGTGCCAGGGTTTGATCTCAGGCTAGAAAAAGAGTAATAACCATTTGAATTCTCTATTAATTGACCTTTATAAGGCAAATCCATTAAGACTATGTGTTTATGAGGTACATCTTCAGATAACCTATAAATCACTTCATCAATAACAACCATTTATTTAATATATATTTGAGAGATGCACACTATCATGGAAAATTTGGTTAGTTCGTTGTTGGTACTGTCCTTCGTCTTTCATGTACCTCTTTAAACTACTACTACTTCCCAAATTAACTAATTTCACTAGCATCCAAACTTCAGACATAGTTTTATGTTGGGTAGTTTAGAATTTTACAATAAACTTTGGTAAAGACCCCAGTAGCCAAAATCACATGAATTTTGGCAAGGCTTTTACTTCATCAAAGGGTGGAAAATTTCTTTAAACCATTAGGAATTAACCCCCAAAGTAGGTATTACAAATATAAAATATTTGTAAAATATACTAAATTTCAGACTGCCTAATATCTTTTTATAAATCTTTGGTTCTTACTTTATGGAAAGATGGAAAGTTATTTGAAATCAACAATTTAGGATATTAATTGCAATCACTTGAGAAATTAATAATAGCATAAAGCTTTCCTTTATAAATGAAGGCAAAATAATATAATAAAATTAAAATTGAAATGAATACCTGATAAAATGCTATGTAAATAAGGATTGGAATACTTTAGGGACTCTCACAAACAAAATGATTGATGTAGTGTTAAATTCAGTTTTTAAAGCAGCAAGATAAATCTTAATGAGATAAAATAAGAGCTCCACTTTAAAATTAGACATTACTTTTCCAAACAAACTATAAACAATCTTGGTATTAAAACAATGCTAGGTGATCCCCTGATCAACTTTTATTTATTTCATATTCATATTCCTAAATAGAATGCAGGGGATAATTTGTTACTTTATAAATTATGTATACCCAGGGAGAATTTTTCTAGGGAACACAGGGGTGGATTCTTGGTCATACATGTTGTGGGATTTTTCTCATTTCATGGGAGTTAGTGTTACCAGTCTCTTACTTTTTAGTTTTGAACAGATTTCAAAACAAATCAACAGACACATTGAGACATTGGTTATTTTGGGCTAGTGTGGGGTAAATGAATATTCTAGGAGATTCTGACACTGTGCCAAATGTCTTTAAGTCTAAGTTATAGAGTCATGTTTTTATGAAACTTTAAGATTTGCCAACAAATCCTTTTTTTATTGTTACTCTACATTCAAAAGACTTGGCTACAGAGAGGTTGATAGAGGGCAGTCAAGTCTTTTGCACTGCATAAATTATATCATTAGGTGTCTGAATATGGACTGACTTGTTCTCAAGACCTAAAAACTAAACACAGCTGAGAGCTAAATCCCATGACAAATGAAAGTTCTGTGCAAAGATAACAGACAGCATATAGCAAATGGAATTTCTAAAAACCACACTATCCTCTAATATACACCTGATAAATGGTCATCTAAAACTGTAATTTGGAAAAAATGGAATTTCATGTTGCTGCTTCAGGATAGCAAGGGTCAAAGAAAAAAATGTAGCATATACATTAGAAGCAGAAAAGATGAATGCATTCAATTTAGTGTTCAATGTAAAGAAATTGGGGGGAGAATGAACGTAAAACTAGATTAAAGTTAATGCATTAGACTGTTCCTCTTGAGATTCTTGTTGAAAAAAACTTTGTAGTATATGAGATTACATATTTAATGCTGCCTTTAAGGTAAGATTAAATGTTTATGGATTCAAAATGGCCAAGTCCAACTGTAGTGCTCCTTTAGTTACCTCCCCCCAGAAAAGTTCTTGCAATTAATTGTATTTTAAAAATAACTTATCATTATTATAAATAATAATAAATCTTATTGAATTATAATAATTTGTATTATACAAATAGTATATTAAGTAAGATTTATATTTGCTTGTGGTTTTTGTTGTTGTTTTTTTAGTTTTATTACAGTCAGGGACAATATAGTCATTTTACATGGAATTTAGAACCTGCTAAATCATATAATGGCTTGACAAAATTTATATTTAATCTGGATTATGTATTCTTTTAAAAATAAATTTGATGTATAGCATTGTTTAAGTTTAGAGTGTACAGTGTGGTACTTTGATACATTTATACATTGCAATATAATTGCCAAATAGCCATATTTATCACATTACATGATTATAGTGTAATATTATTGTCTAAATTCATTATTCTGTGCATTAGGTCTTTATGGATTACTTACGACTTGTTATAAAATTCTACTCTTAAAAACCATTATCCACTCCCCACGTCCTGTGATAACCACCATTTACTCTCTATTGTCGTTGTTGTTTTTTAATAGGTTTAACCTTTTTCTTTTCTTCTTTTTTTTTTTTAAGATTTTATTTATTTATTTGACAGAGAGATGTCAAGAGCAGGAACACAAGCAGGGAGAGTGGGAGAGGGGGAAGGAGGCTTCCCGCGGAGCAGGGAGCCTGAAGCAGGGCTCGATCCCAGGACCCTGGGATCATGACCTGAGCTAAAGGCAGACGCTTAACTGACTGAGCCCCCCAGGCGCCCCTCTTTTTTCTTTTCTTTTACTTTTGTGAGAGAGGGAAAGAGAGAGACATTGAGCATGCGAGCTGGGGGGAGGGGCAGAGGGAGAAGGAGAGAATCTCAAGCAGTCTCCACACTAGGTGGGGCTCCATCTCACACCCCTGAGATCGTGACCTGAGCCAAAATCAAGAGCTGGATGCTTAACTGACTAACCTAGGTGCCCCAGATTTAACTTTTTTAGATTCCACATATAAGTGAAATCATACAGGACTTGTCTTTCTCTAACTTTTATCTCTTTAAACATAATGTGCTCAAGGTCCATCCATGCTGTAGCAAATAGGGGGATATCTTCCCTCCACATGGCTAAATAATATGCACCACATTTTTTTTATCCATTCATTCATTGATGGGCATTTGGGTTGATTCCATATCTTGGCTATTGTGAATAATGCTACGATAAACATGGAGGTGCCTATATTTCATTGAAATCCTGTCTTCATTTCCTTTGGTTATATACCTGGAATTGGAGTTGTTGGATTGTAGGTAGATCTATTTTTAATTTTTTGCGGGATCTCCATATTGTTTTCCATAGTGGTTGGACCAATTTATATTTTCACCAATAGCGCATAAGGGTTTTTACTTTAAGTTTTTACTTAAATTCCAGCTAGTTAACATACAGTGCAATATTAGTTTCAGGTGTAGAATTTGGTGATTCATCACTTACATACAACACCAGGTGCTCATCACAAGTGCCCTCCTTAATACCCATCACCTGTTTAAACCATCCCCCTACCCACCTCCCCTCCAGTAACTATCAGTTTGTTCTCTGTAGTTAGGAGTTTGTTTCTTGGTTTGCCTCTCTCTCTCTCTTTTTCCTTTTATAGTATCTTGTCATCTGTAAATAGTGAGAGTTTACTTCTTCTGTACTAGTTTGGATAAATTTTATTTCTCTTTTTTTGTCTGATTGCTGTGCTAGAGCTTCCAATACTATGTTGAATAAAAGTGATGAGAGTGGACATCTTTATCTTGGTTCTGACCTTAAAGGAAAAACTCTGGGTTTTTTTCTCCATTGAGTATGATGTTAGCTGTGGGTTTTTCATATTTGACCTTTATTATATTAAAGTATGTTCCTGTATTATGTTAAGGTATGTTCCTACTTTGTTGAGGATTCTTATCATAAATGGGTGTTATACTTTGTCAAATGACTTAACATGTGATCTATTCTGTAGACTATTCCATGTATACTTAAAAAATGTGTATTCTCCTTTTTTAGGATGAAAAGTTCTGAATATATCTGCTAGAATCATCTGGCCCAATGTATTATTCAAAGCTACTGTTTCCTTGTTGATTTTCTGTTTGGATGATCTGCCCATTGATGTAAGTGGGGGTGTTAAAATCCCCTACTACTATTGTATTACTATTGATTACTTCCTTTATATTTGTTATTAGCTGCTTTATGTGTTTCGGTGCTCCCATGTTGGTCGCATAAACATTTACAATTGTTAAATATTATTAGATTATTCCTTTTATGGTAATATAGTGTCCTTGTTTGTCTCTTGTTATAGTCTTTGTTTTAAATCTATTTTGTCTGATGTAAGTATTGTTACCCCAGCTTTCTTTTCACTTCCATTTGCACGGTAAATGCTTTTCCATCCTTTTACTTTCAATCTGCATGTGTCTTTAGGTCTGAAATGAGCCTCTTGGAGACAGCATATAGATGGGTCTTGCTTTTTTATTCATTTGGTCACTGTATGTCTTTTAATTGGAGCATTTAGTCCATTCACATTCAAAGTAATTATTGATAGATATGTATTTATTGCCATTTGTCACTTATTTTATGGTTGTTTTTTGTAGTTTTTCTCTCTGTTCATTTCTTCCCTTGCCCTCTTTCATGATTTGCTGCCCCCTTCTCTTCATGTACCTGGCTTCCTTGCTCTTTATTTTTTGCATACCTGTTACTGGTTTTTGATTTGTGGTTACTATTAGATTTGTAAATAATATGCATATAGCAGTTTATATTAAGTTGATAGTTGCTTAAGTTTGGTTGTTGTTTAGTTTGGTTAATTGTTCATTTTACTGTGCAGAAGCTCTTGAGTTTGATATAGTCATATTTGTTGAATTGTTTCTCTTTTGTTGTTTGTGCTTTTGGCTTCATGTCTAAAGAATTATTGCCAAGACCAAGACCAATGAGCTTCTTTCTTATGTTTTTATCTAGAAATTTTACGGTTTTACTTCTTATGTTTAAGACTTTCATCCATTTAACATTAATTTTTTGAGAGTGGTGTGAAATAGGAGTCCGATTTCATTGTTCTGCATGTGTTTCTCCAGGTTTTCTGATACTGTTTGTTGATGAGACTATTCTTCAACCATTACATATTCTTGGTTCTGTTAATTATTAGATGACCATATATGCCAGGGTTTAGTTCTGGGCTCTCTATTCTGTTTTATTGACTGTTGTGTCTACTTTTATGCCATACTGTTTTTATTAGTATGGCTTTGTAGTATAGCTTTAAATCCAGAAGCAAAATACCTCTAGTTTTTTGTTTCTTGCTTTTTTTCTTTTTTCTCAGGACTGTTTTGGCTATTTGGGGTCTTTTGTGGTTCTGCATAAGTTTTAAGAGTGTTTCTTCTATTTCTGTGAAGAATACCTTTGGTATTTTGGTGGGAATTGTGTTGAATCTGTAGATAGCTTTAGGTAGTATGGCCATTTTAACTATATTAATTTCTTATCTATGAACACGGGATGTCTTTCTATTTGTGTCTTCTTCGGTTTCTTTCAGCAAAGTTTTGTAAGTTTCATTGTACAGTTCTTTCACTTCCTTAGTTAAATTTATTTCTAAGTATTTTATTGTTTTTGATGCTTTTTGAATTGAATAAATACTATTTCTTTTTCAGATGCTTTATCATTAGTGTAAAGGAATGCAATTGATTTTTGTATGTTGATTTTGTATTCTGCCACTTTACTGAAAATGTTGATTAATCCAGTTTTCTGACTGATTCTTTGGGATCTTTTATATACAAAATCATATCATCAGAAAATAATGAAAATTTTTCTTCTTCCTTTCTGATTTGAATGTTATTTCTTTGCCTTGCCCAATTTCTCTAGCTAGGACTTCCAATAGTATATTGTACAGATGTGATGAGAGTGGGCATCCTTGTCTTGTTCTTGATCTTGGGGAAAATTCTTTTAATTTTTTTTCCATTGAGTATAATGTTAGCTGTGGGTTTGTCATATATGGCCTTTATTATGTTGAGGTATATTCCTCCTATATCCAGTCTGTTGAGGGTTTTTATTATCAAAGGATGTATGTTGTCAAATGTTTTTTCTGTGTCTGTTATGATCATGTGGTTTTTAATCCTTCATTTTATTGATGTAATATATTACATTTATTGGGGTGCCTGGGTCGCTCAGTCATTAAGCGTCTGCCTTTGGCTCAGGTCATGATCCCAGGGTCTTGGGATCGAGCCCTGCATCGGGCTCCCTGCTCAGCGGGAAGCCTGCTTCTCCCTCTCCCTCTCCCCCTACTTGTGTTCCCTCTCTCGCTGTGTCTCTCTCTGTCAAATAAATAAATAAAATCTTTAAAATATATATATTACATTTATTGATATATTATATTACATTCATTGCATTGAATCATCTTTGCATTACAAGGACAAATCCTACTCAATCATGGTGTAAAATACATGAATTCAGTTTGCTAACATTTTGTTGAGAATTTCTGAATCTATAGTCATCATGGATATGGCCTACAGCAATTCTTTCCCTATGATATCTTTATCTGGTTTTGGTATAAGTAATGCTAGCCTTGTAAAATGAGTTTGGATGTGTTCTTTCCTCTTCAACATTTTGGAAGAGCTTGAGGAAGATTGGTATTAATTCTTCTATAAATGTTTAGTAGAATTTTCCAGTGAAACTGTCTGGTCCTGGAGTTTTCTATTTTGGGAATTTTTTGATTATTGAATTAATCTCTTTACTCATTACATTTATTCAAATTTTCTGTTTCTCCCTGAGTTACTGTTGGGGGGTTGTGTATTTCTAGAAATGTATCTATTTCTTCTAGGCTATGTAATTTGTTGGCATATAATTGTTCAAAGTAGTCTCATATGATTCTATGTATTTCTGTAATATCACTTGTGATGTTTCCTCTTTCATTTCTAATTTTATTTATATGAGTCTCTCTTTTTTGTAGTTAATTTAGCTGAAGGTTTGTCAATTTTGTTTATCTTTTTGAAGAACAAGTTCTGAGTTTTCTTGATCCTTTCTATTGTTTTTCTTGCCTCTATTTCATTTATTTTCACTCTGATCCTTTATAGTTCCTTTCTTCTGCTAACTTTGAGCTTAATTATTATTCTTTTTCTAGTTCTTTGAGGCATAGTTAGGTTGTTTATTTGAGATCTTTATAATTTCTTAAAAAATGTATTTGTTGCTATAAACTTTCCTCTCAGAATGTTTTTGCTGCATCACACAATATTCGATATGTTGTGTTTTCATTTTCATTTGTTTTGAAATACTTTTTAATTTCCCTTTTGATTTCTCCTTTGTTCCAATGGCTGTTTGGAAGTGTGTTGTTTAGTTTCCATATATTTGTAGTTCTTCTCACGTTCTTCATGTTGTTGATTTCTACTTTCACACATTGTGGTCAGAGAAAATAGTTCATATGATTTCAATCCTAAATTTGCTAAGATTTGTTTTGTGCCCTATCATATGATGTATCCTGGAGAATGTCCCATGTGCACTTGAGAAGAAGGTAATTCTGCTGCTGTTGGTTAGAATCTTCTGTATATGTCTATTAAGTCTATTTGTTCTAAAGTGGTTCAATTTCAACTTTTCCTTGTTGATTTCTGTCTGGACAATCTACCCATTGCTGAGAGTGGGATATTGAAGTCTCCTACAATTATTATACTGTTGTCTATAGCTCCCTTAAGATCTGTTATTAATTGCTCAATATATATATGTGCTCATATGCTGGGAGTGTATATATTCATGATTATTATATCTTATAGATGTAGTTACTCCTTTTGTATTACATATCTCTCATTACACCTTTTGGCTTAAAGTTTATTTTGTCTGATATAAGTACGACTATGCTTACTTTCTTTTCATTTCTGTT
Source organism: Phoca vitulina (assembly GCF_004348235.1). Classification (NCBI taxonomy): domain Eukaryota; kingdom Metazoa; phylum Chordata; class Mammalia; order Carnivora; family Phocidae; genus Phoca; species Phoca vitulina. The sequence goes on from NW_022589712.1 coordinate 30,245,763, forward strand.
TGCTGGAAATATCATCTTCCATCTTTTTTATTTTAAGCTTATATATGCCTATAAAGCTGAAATGAGTCCCTGTAGGCAGCATATAGTTAGGTCTTGTTTTTTTTTATCCATCCAGCCATGGTGTGCTTTTGACCTGTGAGTTTAGTCCATTTATATTTAGGGTGATTATTAGTATGTAGGGATTTACTTCTGCCACATTATCTTTTGACTTCTGGTTATTTTGTCTCTCCACTGTTTCTTTTTCCTTCTGTTTCTGTCTGTTTATAAGTTGGTGGTTTTCCATTGTGATTTCCTCAGTCTCCGCCCCCTTTTTTTTTATGTTTGGTGTCTCTGCTCTAGATTTTTACTTTGTGGTTACCATGAGGCTTACATAAAACATCTCACAGATAAAATAGTCCCCTTTCTGCTGATAGCCAATTATTTTCACTCACCTATAAAGTTTCCAATTTTTATTCTTCCCCTTTTATATTTTGGCATCACAAATTATCTTTTTGTACTGTGATTTTGTTGCCAATTTGTAGTAGAAATATTTATTTTTAATTTTTTCCCTTTAACCTTTATGCTATAGTTAAGTGTTTAATATACTATTCTAAAGGAGAGTTACTGTATTCTAATTCTGACAGACTTATCACCTTATTTAGAGTTTGTATACTTTTGTCTTTTTGTTTCAGCTTGAAGAGCTCTTTTCAACATTTCCTGTAAGGCAGGTCAAGCAGTAGTGAATTCCCTAAGCTTTTGTTTGTCTGGGAAAGCCTTTATTTTTCCTTCATATATTCATATCCCATGTCTTTGGGTTTGGCTGCTGGAAAATTGTAATTTCCTCTTTGTGATGATTTTCATGGTGTTCCATGGGAAATGCTTCTGGCAGTGCTTGCCATTGCATTTAAAATGGCAAAGATCTTTCTTATTTAGGCAAGGCTTTGTTTATTTTGATTCTAACAGTTCAACAGGTTGGTACTTAGGAGCCTTACTTTTTTTTTTCTTTTTCTTTTTTTCTAGAAGTTGGTGCTATAGCACAAGTTTTCGGTTTCTCTTACCACATCTGATTTCAGTGCTAAGGTTGGGAGCATATGCAAAGAAAACAAACAAATGAAAAAGCAAAGGGTGGTGGCAGAGTGGGGGTGGGAGGTGTGTACTTAGCTCTTGGGGCTTTGGGTGTGCCCACACAAGTAGGGGGATTCTGTAGGGGGCTCCAGAAGTCTGTGTGTGGCCCTCTTGCCTCTGGCAGTTAGTTCTCTGGTTCAGTTAGTTCTCTCCACTTACCTACTTTTCTTTCCTTCCCCCAAATGATTGTAATCTCTCTTCACAGAAAGCAACTGGTCCCTCCAGTTGCAGCACATAAGTCTGTGCGGTGCCCTACTCACCACCTTTAGCTTCTACCTCCTTTGCCAGAAGGGTGGTGCTGGATCACTGCCTGACTGGCCACTGCTTTCTTCGTCAGCACTGCCTCTGCTGCTCCCGGCTCCGCTGCCACTGCTCTCACTCTGCTGCCTCCTCCCTAGTCCAGTCCGCTGACTTCTGGGCACAGAGATGGCGGCTCTTCCGGTGTCCTGGGATGCTGTGCAGAGGCCCCCTTTCTGTTCCCTTTGGTTATGGATATCCGATTAATTGTAAATCAAAAGGGACAGATTGAAATGTGTCTCACACTGTCATGATGCTGACATCACTCTCCACTTTTCAGACACTAGTTGCTGAAGGTGGCACAAATCAGCACAATTGGAGAAAACATCTAAGATTGATTTATTTATTTTCTTTTTTATGTTATGTTAATCGCCATACATTACCTCATTAGTTTTTGATGTAGTGTTCCATGATTCATTGTTTGCGTATAACACCCAGTGCTCCATTCAGTACATGCCCTCTTTAATACCCATCACCAGGCTAACCCACCCCCCCACCCCCCTCCCCTCTAGAACCCGCAGTTTGTTTCTCAGAGTCCATAGTCTCTCATGGTTCGTCTCCCCCTCTGATTCCCCCCCTTCATTTTTCCCCTTCTACTTTTTTTTTTTTGCCTTCTCATTTTATACTTCACATCGATTGATTCATTTGTCTTGATCAATTCATTTAATAGATATTATTACTCTATGTTAAACTTTATACAAACTACTACAGATACAATAAAGAACAAGAGTGAAGAGGCTTCTTCCCTCTTTCCCTTTCATTTATTTTTCACATTGTTCTATCTCCCATTCTAGGGTGTAATCTCCATAAGAGGCTATGCATCTTTTACTTAAAAAAAATCTTATCATAGTGTTTAGTATAGAATCTGCCTAGTAGATGCTCAATGAATCTGTAAGTAAAAAAAGTAAAAAATAAAGTCACCGTTAGAAGTAGTTTGGAAATATATAGTCTAATGGCATACTTCTGTAGATAGTCAACTTGACACTCAAGATCCACAGTTAGTGACATAAGCAGGACTAGACTTCAAGTCTCAACTTCAGGGTCAGGACTTTTTTCACTGTCATGCTCTGCCACTTCTAGGAAGATGATTATCATAGAAAATGTCAAGGAGTAGATGAAATCCACGCATTATATCAGAAATAATATTATAAATAGATTAAAATATGTACATTTCACATAACTAATTAGAAAAGAATATAGTGAGCAAACTATAGTGGTGGTGAGTTAGGGAAAGTAGGATGATGCTGAAGATAATGACAAAGTCTGATTATGTGTAAAATATCTTCAAAGATTAAGGTAGTTTTATTATAAATCTTATAGAAAAGAAATGAAAAAACTAGTCCAGAAATTTGAGAAAATCATAAAGAAATAGGAGATGGATAATGTAAGGATTATATGCCTCAGAAATGGAATAGTTGAGAAGGGAGAAAGGTTTGAAAATAGACTTTTTGTATTTATATCTACATTACAGAATTGAAAGTAGAAGCTGGAGGATATTATAAATTTTTTTGTAAGTAGAAATCAGTGGTACATTTAAGTCTATAGAATTTTGATTACTATATGATAAGTGTAATTGAGTTTTATCAGAGTAATATTTCTTCAAAAGGTGCATATTAATTTTATTAAGGAATAGATTGAATTAGGATAGGAGATAACCATAATATTTAAAATGAAGAAAAACAAGAGAGAGAGTTATTCTAAACTTACAAATGCAGGAGACAACAATTTGAACTTCTAGTCTTTATAATATTTTTCTCAGTTTTATGGTTTTAATCCTCATTATGTGGAGTGAATGCTCAATGAAACTTAAGGACTGAACTGTGTATCCCCAAAATTCATATGTTGAAACCCTAACCCCCAGTGTGACTGCATTTGGAGATAGGGCTTTAGGAGATAGGTCATAAGGGTAGGGTCCTAACCTGTTAGGATTATTGGCCTTATAAGAGGAAGAGAGAGATCTTATTCCCTTTTTCCCTTTTCCTTCCTTCCCGCCTCCATTTGTGCACAAAGAAGAGGTCCTGTGAACACACAGCAGAATGGTGTCAGACTACAAACCAGAAGAGGTCTCACAATAAAACCTACCTTGCTGGCATCTTGATCTTGACCTTCCCAGCCTCCAGAACTATAAGAAATAAATTTCTGTTGTTTAAGCCACGCAGCCTAGGGTATTTTGTTATGGCAACCTAAACAGAATAAGAATGAATTAAGTGAGAATTTTGCTATTATCTACATTTAACAGCTAAGATACATGATGTGAAGAGTGGCCTTTTTTACTTATGTTTTTATAGTTGCAGGTTTGGCACATAAAATCAGCTTGCCTTATTTTATGTCCATTGTTCATTTTCTTGGTTTATCCCTAATTGAAGAGTCATTTTGAAGTAACCTCATTCAGTTACTTTACTTGGTATTTTAAGCCATAGATTGATCAGTAATGCAGACATCACTTCAGTATTGCCAGCAGTAATCAACATAACAGAGTATTCGTTGCTTGGGAATGTCATAGGAGAAATCGCAGGAAACCACAGTTAGGATTTCAACTGCCCACATCATCAGGGAATGGTTAGAAGGTTGCCTAAAACCATTACAGAACCTCACATTTGTCATCTGCTGAAGCCACTTGCCCAAGGGGCAATAACGGCATCACCTCCTTCAGCCTTTCACATTGAATGCAAACAGCTTTTGTTGGCAGGGTCTTAACCGCATCCTGCTGGCAAAGGGCTCTGGAAGATATACTTGTTGGTTCTAGCTCCAGGAATACACAGGGTAGAGGACAGTGGGAAATGCATGCTTCTTGTTTCTGGTGAAAATATATCCAGCCCAGTAAAGAAGCATTTTAATTGTCCTTTCTGTCCCTATTTGTCACTGTCTTGGACTGGGGAGAATTCAAAGACAACTAAATCAGAGTTAATGCCAATGCATCAATGCATCCTCACAACCCAGATGACACATAAGAATAATAAGCTGATAAATGCTAGAATGTTATACTGTAATTCTCTAATAGTCATATCATTTATGTTATATAATATCACCTCTTCATGAGAAGACTCAATCTAAAACATAGCTCTTTTCAAAAAGAAAAATGACTAGAGTAGATAAATCTCTTTCAAATTCCACTCTGACTAGATTTTCTTGTTCAGTTATTACATGAGTTTTCTTTAGGAACATCTTTTCTGAAAGTGTCTTAAATATTAGCATAAGTATTATGAATATATTTAAACAGTCTTATCATTTTAGTATCTATACCAGATATTAGCATAACTCAATGAAAATTAGGCTAGATCAAAGACTAAAATTATAATTCACTTTAAGCTTCAAACTTATTACTGAATTTATATATGACTTGGTTCCACTTTACATTTGGTGGAATAATTATAGTTCTCTAAATTCTCTTTTGACAATATCACAAGATGTATAAATATGTCTAACTATTTTTTATCCTACAGAATCCTTTAAAATAAAATCTCATATCCATAAGAGTCAAATTTTAATATAATTATCCTATTATTATAATAATAAATCAAATTAAAGAATACCTTTTATAACTATCCACTCAATTTTCATAAGGCACTGTGATTTTCCCATCTTCCTTTTATTAGAAAAAAGCATGAAAAGAACCATATTAATAAATTACATTATTTATACTGAATATTATCATTGGTTTAATAGCAAGCATTAGTGCACTGTGTTAATATTAGTCAGTATTATATTCCTGTTTTGCTTCAGTGTGGAAGCAGGTAAATAATTCACTCAACACTTACTGAATATATACTATCTGCTCGGAATTATAGTCAAACTAGGAACATTTCAATTGCATCCTCATTTAAACATTTATTATACTTCCTATCCTTATGCTCATGAAAAGAAAATGAAAATAATCAGTCTAATAATGTAAGAAATAGATTATATAAAATCATATACTAAAAAAAGAGTGACACAATTTTTAATAATTTTTTGTACAAAATTAAAACTAAAATTTTCAAATTGTAACTTGCTAAAATTCATTTTAAGACTACACGTCTTTAATTATAATCCTATCCAATATTAAGTATTCTCTCCAATGTGTATATATACTTTGAAGATTCTCAAGAGATTCTATCTCAAGAATATAAGTTGAGTATGATATTTCACAATGCACATCTCGGTAGGTCCCCTTTTCTTCATTGTAAATCAGGATTTTTGATGGTAATTTTAAATTAAGGGTCTTGCAAATATCATGTCTTTCTGTCCTTCCCCAATGCGTTGTCCTTCAACATGTAGAGCTTCTAAACACCTTAAAAATAGGATTTGTATTCTAAATTATTGTATATTGAAAACCTAGAACTTCTTCAGGATAGTGTGTACTTAACATGTTTATTGTTACATATTTAGAGTGGTTTTCTGCAATTTGGTTCAGTGTCATATTCTGATACATCCTAAGAAAAATTTTCAAACTTGCGCTATCTATACTTTAAAAACGTGTTTTGATTAAATCACCTATGACAATGAATTAGTAAAAATGGCAATAAAATGAATATATAAGCATTTACTGAATGTGTACTATATTTATAGTACTATGCTTATGTCCTTTACATCTATTATTTCAAATCTACCACAATACTTCTAGGGAGGTATTGTGAACTCCACTGTAGAAAGATGAAAAAGCCAAAGTGAAGAAATATTGTGTACTTTCCCAAGATCATAATGTTTATTCAAACATAAGTGTATCTGACTACATATGCCACATTTTTTCTCCTATTATATATATGTAAATTAAGATTATATGAGTAGAAGTAAATACAGTATATCATTCATTCAATTTCTGACTTCTTCCCATAGCAGAAAATCAGAACCTACTCATTCCCCCTCCTTTTTTTTTTTTTAGTAGTTTAAATTAACTCTTTGCAAAGTGGGAAAGGAAAACGTTATAAGGTAAAAAATTGCATTTTATATAAATACCATTCTCATTTTAAGACGACCCATAGGGATCAATTGCACAACTAATATCCCCTAAAATGTCATTTTCCAGTAAAATAATAAAATCTAGAAAGGATCTTCTTTTAGTTCTTTGTTTCAGAAAGCAGTGGCAGGAAGAAATGGCCAAAAAACAAGTGCTTCCTGAGATTGAGCGCTCTTTCCTTTCAGGTTATTTCTCTTGCTGTTCTGCCTTTCATTTTTATTCTTTCCAAAATGTGCAATTTTGTAGCCAGACAGGGTATTGACGAGCCATTATCACCACTGTCACTACAGACTTTCTGAATGTTCATTCCAGTCAGATTCTCTGGTCAAATTGCATCAATGACGTTCTCTTTCTTCTGAGAAAATATCAACAGGTGTAGCTGAAGTTTGACACTTCAAGTTATCAATTTAGGGCAGAACTGGAAAGATTAGTGGTGTTTGGCCAAGATGACAGAATGGTGACAGAATGGCTCAACTTCAAGACTCTAGAAGGATCATTTTCCTAGAGATGTGAAAAACAAAACACTTTTCTCTCAGCTAATTCACCACAGCCACCATTATCTACTCAAACACTAAGTTAACCTGTTCTCCTTACAGAAACAATAATTTTGGAAAGATTTTAAATATGGTTCTAATAACTCAAATTAAAAACTAAATTGTAATCTTTCTCTAAACCTTTCCCCCATGTGCAAACAGGAAAACTAGGCATCATTGTTAACACCATGACATCCTCTTCTTCACCTCCACCCTGTATGTATTAATCAGCAAATCTTATGGATTTTCCCTCCAAAACATAACAAATTCACGCAAATTTCTCCATTTCCCATTCAACCCTGGTCTAAAGCTATCATTATTTCTTATCTGGATTACTTCCAGAACCTCTGAAGTACTTATCCATATTTACTCTTATCTCATACTCTAATCACCATTGTTTTAAAAGTGATCTGTATAAAGATAAGGTCATATGAACTTTTTCCTCACCAGTGGTTTCCCATAGCTCTAAAATATTAATTCTCAATAGGGTCAGAAATTGTCCTTCATAGAATATTTTGGAAATACAAAGAGAATTATTTTATTTCTAGCTCATGGTAAGTTGCATTTTCCAAAAATGACCAGGGCACCATCCCTCAGTCCATATATCTTCTTACAATGTGACTATGGCACTCATCCCATCAAGAAGTGGAATCTAGGTTCCCTCCCCTTGGACCTAAGTGGGCTTGTGCCTTATGTGACTTTAAAGGTTAAGTCATAAAAGTAGATGCAGCATCTACTAGCTCTTTTGTAATGCTCTAGGAAGCTAGCAACCACGCCATGAGGAAGCCCAAGCAGTCACATAGAGAGACCATTTGCATGTGGTCTGCCCAGTAGTTCCTGTTGAAGTCTTACCTTACAGCCAAAATCTAGCCCTAGATGTGTGTAAATGAACATTCAGATGATTCTAGTCCCAGTTACTGAGTCACTCTTAGCTCTCAAGTCTTTCTAATTAAGGTGAGACCCCAGATGTTGTGGTGCTGAGATACACTGTCACTGATTTGCTCTTTCTGAATTCTTAACACCCAGAATTTTTGAGTCTAATAAAATGGTTGTTATTTTTATGCTACTAAACTTCGCGTTGTTTGTTATGCAGCACTAGTAACTGGGACAGTGCTTGAACATTTATATATTGAATTTGACATAATTTTATTATAAATTGCTTTGTTTTTATTTACTTTATTGATTTAAAAATATTATATATCTAGGTATCCATATTTGTCAACATTCTCCAGAAAAACAGAAGAAAAAGATGTATATCTATATAAAATTTATATCTATATCTGCATCTGTATCTATATAGGAATTGGCTCACATGATTATGAGGGCTAGCAAGTCTGATATCTGCAGGGCAGACCCAGGGAAGAATAGTTTTTATAGTCTTGAGCTCAAAGAGACAGAAATCCTTCCTGTTCTGAAGACCTCACTCTTTTGGTTTAAGGCTTTCAACTGATTGGAAAAGGCCCACCCACAGTATGGAGAGTACTTTCCTTTACTCAAAATCTACTTACTAAAATGTCATCACATCTAAAAAGGAATAAAGGCCTTGCAGGCTCGAGGGTATCAGGAGGATCTCCATTTTTCTTTCTTTTTTCAGTCTGGGATCTGCCTCAAGGCCAGTCCAAGGTGTGGAACTATACAATCTCATTAGCAGGCATGTGAATCCCCAACAGAAAATCTTTTTCTGGATAAAGGTATCTTTCAAAGAGTCCCTTGTTCTCATCCTAAAATTTACATGGAGAGGGGAAGGAACTAGAAGAGCCAAAATAATTTTGAAGAAGAAGAAAGAAATGAGAGAACTCAGAATCCCTGCCTTTAAAATTTACTGTTAAGCAACAGGAAACACGGCAGTACAGTATTTGTGAAAGGATAACCACATCACTCAGTGGAGCAGAATAAAAGAGCCCAGAAATAACCCACATAAATATTTTTACTGCATTTAAATTAAAAATAAATTATAAAACCAAGAAGTTACAAAATAGTTTTATAGCAGCACTTTTTTATATGGTGTAATCTGATATACTAAATGCTGATTCAGCCAAATATTGTGATACAACTATATTGGAAGAATAAGAGGAAGGGGCAGGTTTATGTGGCTGGGTAAGCGTTAAATCCTGGCCATCTACTGTAGGTAGTCAGTAGATAATTCCCAATGTTAAAACATTAAGAAACATCATTTTAAAACATGTTATTAAGAAATATGGTGATATACAACAGAAGAAATGGTTAAGAGTTGAAAGTAGTTGTTTCTGTGCAGTAGGGTTCTGAGGTAGAGAGCCAGGCAAGAACTCTTATTTGATAATGTACTACATGGATAACTTAGGGCATAGTTATGTGTATTTGTTCTCTAACATATAATAGAAAATAAATGGGGTAAATGGGATTTTAAAGGGTAGGAACCATTCTGGGTAAGGGAAAGAGTGAGAGCAAAGACTAGCTCTTTCAAACCAGGAGTTTTTTTGTTTTTTTTTAAGATTTTATTTATTTATTTGACATAGCGAGAGAGAATACAATCAGGAAGAGCAGCAGAGGGAGAAGCAGGCTCCCTGATGAGCAAAGAACCCGATGCGGGACTTGATCCCAGGACCCTGGGATCATGACCTGAGCCGAAGGCAGACGCTTAACTGACTGAGCTACCCAGGCATCCCTCAAACCAGGAGTTCTTAACCTGGAGGTAATGGTGAGCCTGGTGGGTGCAGGGGACTATAAAAGAAATGAGCTGTCTAGAGCAAGGGAGTGTGTTCCAGAACAGTAGAACAAGGGGCACCTGGGTGGTTAAGTGTCTGCCTTCAGCTCAGGTCATGATCTTAGGGTCCTGGGATCAAGCCCTCCATGGTCATCCAGTTCCTTGCTCAGCGGGGAGTCTGCTTATCTTTCTCTCTATCCCTCTACCAAACCCCCCCGCTTGTGCTCTCTCTCCCTTCTCTCAAATAAATAAATAAAATATTAAAAAAAAAAAAAAAGAACAGTCGGACAAGGGTGACAAGTGATTGGGTCAACCTTGAATGTCAGGCTGGGAGGCTTGGACTTACAAGTCTGGAGGTTTTGAGTCCAGATTAGAACTGACTCTACCCATGTGACCTGGGATAAATCACTTATCCTCCTGGACCTCAATTTCATCACTATAAAAATAAGGAAATTATCTTTAAGAGTTACTTCTGATGGTATGATAAAACTCAAGTTCCAAGATGATGTTTAGTCTTCGGCAGTGGGAAAGGGAGAGATACAAGCAGGCAGTCTAATCTGGAGGCGTTAAAAGTATTTGTTTTAGAGGCCCAGGAGAATACACTAGGTATTTTTTTTTTTTGAAAGAAATGAAGATAGCAGTAGGGTATAAGACAAAGGTTAGCAAACTCTTTGATCACAGAACTCCTTAAAAAAAAATTTTTTTTAATTGTTGAGGATCCCAAAGAGCTTTTGTTTATCTAGGTTATATCAATCAATATTTCTGTATTAGAATAAAGCATAAATGTACACAATCCTGCACAATTTTACATTCCATTTCAGAGGGCCCCTGGGCTCCCCTTGTTGCCCATTTATAGATTACAGTTTGAAAACCTCTAATACATTAAAGTTTGATGTTAGAGTAAATATGTAAAGCAAATATGATTTTGCCAGAATAATTTGGATTGGTTCTAGAAAATAAGCTACACAACTTTGGTTTCATGTTTCCAAGTGAAAGAATTCTTTGGTGTAAATCATGTTCCTGGACTAGATGACCTTTAAGAATCCCTTCAAACCTAAGATTATATTATTCTATGAATCATTCTTATTGGCTAGTTAGACTATTCTGATTTCATTGCTCTGTTGCACCATCCTTACTTCACAGGAATTATATCCAACTGGCCTCATGTTTATTGCCCAGAAATAAATTTATCTTCCAGTTTCCTTTGCTTAATTTGGAAAATGTCTAGCGAATTAAAAAGTCTATTTCCAGGGAATAAAAAGCAATGGCAAATAGCCTATTTATTATACACATACATACTTTTAATGACAAGGAACAAGAAAGGAAGTGGTTTTTGGCTAAAGCATTACATTTTTACAATTCAGAATTTTTTTTAGCTAGTAAATTTCATCATTCTTTATTGCACCACTTTTCCAATAGAGGAAGATTTTCATTAAGAAGATGAAGGAGAAGAAGAGGAAGAGGAAGAAAGAGAAGGAGAGGGAGAGGGAGAAGAAGATGAAGACAGAAGAAGATAGAAGAAGAAGAAAAAGAAGAAGAAGAAGAAGAAGAAGAAGAAAGAAGAAGGAGAAGGAGAAGAAGAAGGAGATTACGACATCCAAGTGTACAAGGTCTTTTCTGTTTGGGAATGGCTACCATGCCATAAATCAGCACATACATACATTTTCACAAATGGCAAGAACAAATTGTGACCTTTAACATATCATGTATTTTCCAAGACTTTAGGAAAAATTCAGAGGCAGATAATTCACCAAATGTCAGATTTGTGTTTATGTAACATGAAACAGCCAGCTGATCACTATGAAATGCAGTTCTAAATGTGGATTTCTTAAATATAGAAATGTTTTATATTAGAAAATAAAAAGTTCAGACTTTATTTTATAATTTCAAGTTTTGTTGTAGAGACAGAACTCCAATCTGAAGAGGGTAAGAAGTAGAATTTCTAGGTTTGCTGGAAAGAAAATTGAATTCATATAAATAAATAACAATCACGATTCTTTCCCTAAATTCTCTTGGAGTGAAATTTGGTTTAGCCTCAAGCTTAAGTCAACTAACCGGCATGTCATTATCTTTCCAGTTGCCTTTCTGCCTTGTCCTCTTCCCTACCTACCTTGAAATTCTTGCCATGTGAAATTCCTGGTGAAATGCTTCTTTGTAACATAGATTAGAATGCTAGCCCTCTCCTGTTGGTGCAGAATAGATCAGGACATTAGTGAGTTCACCTTGTTTCTGAGGGTAACACACATACTCTAAGGTTAGTAAGAAGAGACAGTGAAGTCTGTATCCTTGTCTCCCCTTTTCCACACATATTCCATCCTCTTCTTGCAAAAAGCAAGCCTGAATGCTTTCAAGTTGTGGGATTAGGAGCATCCAGCACAGAGCTACCTTCAGCACCTGAGCAGTGGGGATGCCCAAGATAGACATCACCTGCCTTAAGTCTTTTCTGTCGCTGGTGTAAGAATGAGGGAGCCCCAAAATTACTGTCTTTCTTCCACAAGGTAGGGAGCCCTGGGATGGTACATGAGAGTAGATGTTTTCTTGCTGGTGGTGTCTCTGAGGGTTGTTGCCAGGCCCCAATCCTAAGCAATGGTTGAATTGACAGGTATGAATAAAGTACATTTAAAAAAAAATGGAGTCATGTACTCAAAAGGGCAAGCATGGTAGAGAGAAGCATCTTTCTCAATCTGAATGGCATTAATTAGTCCATCCTCTCAAATTAGGGAAAATTCCTTCTCCCTCACAAGTCTGCGAAATCAAATCTACCAAATGTTAAGAGAATGTGAATCAATGGGAGCTCATCGATTGCTGATAAAGTAGAACAATTATTTGGGAAAACAATCTGGCCTAACATGTGATGCGAAACAAGCGAACAACCAGCAAGTCCCTTCTAAGGCGATCACACTAGATGATGTGTGGCAGGAGTGCTCCAGGAGCCACAGGCAAGAAAGTTCAGAGCACCATTCAGACTTCTAAAAGTCGGAAACAACAAAGTTCATAGCAACTCCAATTCTGATTTCTAAAAGCCAGAAACAACCCAAATGTCAACAAGGAATACAAATAAATGTACTATGGGCTAGTATACAGCAAGAAAAGTCAATGATCTCTACTCCACAGAACAGCATGGATGAATTTTAGAAACACATTGGTAAGTGGGGGGAAGAAAAAGCAAGTCCCAGAAATCTGTAATAGTAAGGTATCATATCTATAAAACTCAGAGACTAAACACTATGTTGTTTAAGTGTACTGACATATGTGATTGGTAGGATCATTTTTAAAAGCAAGGGAATAATAAACATAAAATTCTGGATACTGGGTAACTCAAAGTGGTGTTGGGAAGGCAGAGGTGTAAGACTAGAAGAGAATAATCTCAATAGAGGCCAATTACTAGAACTGTCACATTTCCTAGATTGCAGACACTATAAATTACAGAGATGAAGGAGAAAGGAAGAACTTAAGGACTATCCTCTTTCATTTATTTCTGCCCCTAACCAAGGAAAAATAAATAAATTGCTGAGAGGTCCAGAGAAAGTCCAGTTGTTGCAGAAGTTGTAGTTGGGTCCCTCCTGGATCCTCTTTTCCGTCTCCAACACAGACGGAGCATCCAGGGCAAAGCTCACTATCAACCCCAAACATGAAACCTGCATCCAACAGCACATGGGAGGCCTTTTGGCTGCCAGAAGCTGCCCCCAGAGAATCCACTCATTCTGTGCGCTTGTCGACTGTGTCATAGCTCAGCTTGAGTCTCAACAAGATAAGCTCAACAAGGCAGAACATTTCCAGCTGTTGTGGTCAGACAGCAGGTTCTTATCTGAGGACAGCAGGGCCATGTGGCACACCGCAGCCGGGGCAGTGTCAGGGGAAGCATGTGGTCTCTGTACACAGTAGCAAGGTCCAATAGACAGCAATTAACACCAGGAGAATGAAGATGAACGGGACATATACATAACCTTCATAAAAATGTCACAGGAAAAAGACTCACAAACCATATGGATCTGTGCCGGGGCTCTCCCAAGGATGGCCTTTTATATTACACTAGTCCAAGTGATGGCTTTTTAAAAGAGATGTCTGTTCACTGCTGTGCCTTTCTGGCCAGACCTACCAAGAGAAGTAAAGGAATAGGCTGCCTATGTGGGGTTGGTTGAAGGATGAAGAGCACTTCGGCTTTGACATTTTGTGGCTTTCTCGGCTCCGAGTTTTTGGCTAGGTTGTCTAATCTGCATATGTTGATAGTTAATGAAGTGGATCGCCTCACCTTGTAGTAGTTTCTCTTTTACTTCTGGTGATGTTTTTCTGAAACTATGAGTATTTCAAACGTATCCTCATCTATTTTCAAAAGCAGCAAGGCTAGGTGTTCTTTGTTCTTCATGAAGAAATAAGCTCTTGCTGACTGATGGAAGTGGGAAAATCATTATTCAAAAGGACCTTGTCCCACTTACAAGATCACTGACTGAGATGGCTGCAGAATCAGTCCCATGAAACAGGCAGGCACTAAGGAAAAAGACTGAGCAGAAACCACAGCCAAAATCCAGCCACAGTTGATGGCCGTGAGGTCAGTGCTGACGCTGCCAGTGACCACAGGATCACAGGGTTCTGGAAACACTGGTTTTTGTTTTTTGTTTTTAAGATCTATTTATTTATTTTAGAGAAAGAGAGAAAGTGTGACTGAGCATGAGGAAGGGCAGAGGGAGAGGGAGAGAGGGAATCCTTAAGCAGACTCCCCACTGAGTGCGGAGCCCGATGATGTGACGCTCAATGCCAGGACCCTGAGATCATGACCTGAGCTGAAACCAAGAGTCAGCTGCTTACCTGACTGAGCCACCCAGGCGCCCCTGGATGTGCGGGTTTTACTGCAGCTGCCCTACATGCTCCTCCTAGGAAAGTGAGGGTGGGGTCACCACAGCCGGGATGAAAAATCATTTTGACTTTTCTTCTTTGAGATTTCAATTCCTGATTCAAAATCCAGAGGTCATTATTCAATTAAAATATACCAAGCACCTAAAATGTGCATGGCTCCAATCTAGGAGCTTAGGATACATCACTGAAGGAACAAATGAATGCCTCCATCCTCTTGGAATTTATATTCCAGTGGGGCTGGGGGCAAGTGGGGCAGTCAGGAGACAGACCATAAACAGTTGGTAAAGTAAAGGAGTAAGTTATGTAAAGTGATGGTAGGTGATAAGTGCTTTAGGAAAAAAGAAAGCAGAGTAAGGGGGATAAGGAAGGTGGAAGTATGGGCAGGTGTTGATTACAGGTGGAATTTTTAAATGGAGTGGCCTGGGAGTTCTCACGGAAAGAGTGACATTCCAGCAAAGATTGCAGGAACATAGGAATGGGAGATCTTGTGGCCACTGTGGAAAATACAATCTGGCACTTGGACCATGAATTTCAGAGGGCACAGGGAAATGGTTTGTGGGATCAGAGATGGTAGGAGAGGGCAGCAGTGTAGGAAGTGTGCTGAACCTTATGGGGAATAAAAGGAGATAAAAGGGTTAACTGAGAGCTAGGGCTTTTGTGGTAATTTATAAAACAGGAATAACAAGCTAAATGAGAGTATTTCCTGGATGAATTTAAGGCAGAGAATGTGCATTAGGGGATTGGGAAGGGGGTGTTACCTGCAGTTCCCTATTGATAAGGGTAAGGAAATCTGGGGTAGCTGGGTCTTAGTCTCAGGTCGTAGGTCTTTTCTGACCCTTAAAAATGGTGGTAGAAGGGGTGGAGGGAGAAGTGGCCACAGACCGAGTGCATTTCCTGGAGGAGATTGAGGCTTATATTAGGTGTTGGCTACTGGAATTGTTATGAATTGAATGTTTGCATACCCCCAATATTTACATGTTAAATCTTAATGCCCAGTGTGATGGTAATTTGAAGGTGGTGCCTTTGGGAGGTGATTAAGTTATGAGGGTAGGGTCCTCATGAATGGGTTTAGTGCCATAATGAAAGAAGCCTGAGAGGGACAGCTGTCTATGAACCAGGAGACAAACTCTCATCAGGCACTGAATCTGCCAGTGCTCTGACCTTGGACTTCTAGCCTCCAGAACTAAGAAAAATAAATATTTGTGGTTTATAAGCCACCAGTTTACAGTATTTTGTTATAGCAGCCTAAATAGACTAAGAGAGGAATTGAGATTTTTGGAGCAGTAGTTACTGCCAGTGTGGGGGCTCTCTTGGCTCTTGATGGTGGAGTAGAAAGTCTAGGTGATCTCTGTGGGGTCACCTGATTGATTGCAGCTAGGGCAGGTGCTTAGCCCTATTCACAAAGGAGGCTGGTGAATAGAATATCTGACCTTCAGACATTACACAAGGATTCCAATGCTGTACCATCAAAAAAAGAAGGAAGATATTCACATTTTTTACTCTTGCTTTTTAAAAAATGTAATGAAAGTTTGATGTCCTTTAACATATAGACTCCCCTTCCATCACTTTCTTTTCTTTACAATTTCTTTGTTGAAAAGCCCAGGCCATTTGCCCTGTAATTCCCACATTCTGGAGTTTTCTGATTGCACGCTCTGGATGCTGTTCAACATGTTCCTCCGTGCTCTGTATTTCCTGAAAATTGGCACCTGAATCCAGAGCTGTGATCTGACTTCACTTCATTCCTTTATGCAAGACTGCATGTGGTGTTTTTCATTAGGAAGCACATGATGATTATCTCTTTTTTGGGACATATTGGCTACTATTAACAGGCTAAATGACCTGGCTCAATTAATTTATTCAGGTTGAAAAATTATTTTTAAAATTCCACAAATTATTGTTTATTAGTTTTTAACTAATTTATTTTTTTAACTAAACTTTAGTTTTTAGAATAGTTTTAGATTTACAAAAAAATGAGCAGTTAGTGCTTAGTGTAATATGTATGGCGCATTTGTTATAATTAATGAATCAATATGGATACATTATTATTAGAGTCCATACTTTATTCAGATTTCCTGAGTTTGTACTTGATGTTCTTCACGCCCCTTGTCCCCTCCGCCAGGATCCCATCTAGGCTACTATCGTACCTTAACTCATCATAACTCCTTAGGCTCCTTTTGGCAATGACAATTTCTTACTTTCCTTGTTTTTAATTATCTTGACAGTTTTAAAGAGCACTGGTCAGGTATTTGTAGAGTGTCCATCTATTGGGATTGCTCTAACGTATTTCTTTTTTTGTAAACATTTTTAAAATTCAAATTCAGCTAATTTACATATAATTATGTTCTGTGATTCATCAGTCTTATATTATACCAAGTGCTCATTATATCACATGCCCTCCTTAATGTCCATTACTCAGTTACCCCATCCCTCCACTCTCCTCCCCTCCAGCAACCCTCAGTTTGTTTCCTGGTTTCATCTTGTTTTATTTTTTTCTCTCTTCCCCTATGGTCCTCTGTTTTGTTTCTTAAATTCCACATATCAGTGAGATCATATGATAATTGTCTTTCTCTGATTGACTTATTTCACTCTAATGTATTTCTTATGATTAAGCCAGGGTTATAGATTTGGGAGAGGGGATCACTTTTCCTCTCCACCTGCCAGAGTGTGGAAGGGGTCTTTCTCATATCTTCACCATGAGAACATATCAGGGTTTCTGGTGGTAAGACCCATGAAAGTGTAGAACCCCCCAGTATTGTGGCCCTAGGAGTTTCTACCTTTTGAGCTAGTCCAAACTCAGCTGCCAGTAACCTGTCAAAATTACCATGTAAGTGTTCCCACTAGTTTGTAGCTGTAGCAGATCCACCATTCGGTAAGCAGAACTTGGCTATGACAATGTAAATTTGCTTGTCTCTCCAGATTTCCTGTGACCTCATTTCTTTCATGCATCAAAAAAAAAAAGTTTCAGTTTCTTCATCTTTTTTCTTGTAAAAACAAGAGTGATGATTTTCAAGCTTTTTATACATCGGGGATGAAATTAGAAGGCTTGGGTAATTCTTATTTATCAGTTTTTACCTTTTAAGGAGATACTTTCCCTCACCTACTATTTGATTATCATATAGTGGTATAGTTCATGGAAAGGGAAGGTAAGTGCTTTATTCTTTCTATTTACTTTTACTAAAGTTGATGAATTGATTACCTATTTCTCTCTGAAAGTGACCAGTTAGTTCATTTATATCTACAAACTCATGGACTAAAACAATTGATAGATTTCAATCCATTGCAATTATTATCCTTATTGAAGCTCAGGTTGTTCCATTTTTGGACAATAAGCTCCTCTTCAAGTTAGCTCCTCAGTCTTTTTGACATGGCCCTAGTGTTTCCTAGCTATTAGTTATTACATGGTTGGTTCTGTGTCATCTTGAACATTTTCTGCCCTAGACCTGAATCAGCCATGGGTTCTCCCAGTGGGAAATGGTATTTAAATACCATAATCTGAGCATTAGAGATTTTTATTTCTACTGTGTTAATCAGTGCTTCTAAGAGTTGTCAGTGTATAAGGCTACACACACACACACACACACACACACATGCATACACATATGATAAGTCATAAATTCATACTGTTATTTCCAATTAAAACTCAGTATTGCAAGGATTGTATTTAGCCCTTTAATAATACATGTGTCTCTCCTTTCTTTCATACCAAACATCCTAGTGCTTAAGCTGTCCTTCAAATATCAAGGTTATAGAAAAACAGTTTTAACACAAAAATCTAGGAGATTCTAGATTCATTGGCTCTTTCTGAGGAATCTAACATAGTGGTGACTGGGGAAATTTAGGCAAAACGATTGAGGGTGAGTATTTTACAGTATATTAACGTATAGCTGAGACTGAAACAAAGGCAAAAATGACAGTGGGAGACTAAGGATATTGTGATATGAATAGATGACTCACAAGAAAGATACAAGAATAACTCTCAAACATATTTTAAAATGTTCTACCTCACTCACAGAGAAGTGGAAATTGAAGCAACACTAAGATACCATTTGTCACCTATCAGACTGACAAAAATAAAAACATGAAGACACATTCTGTTGGTGAGGCTATGCAGAAGCGGGCTCTCTCTCACTTTGCTGGTGGGAATGCAAAAGATACAGCCCTTTTACAAGGAAATCTGGCAACCCCCGACAAAATTATACACACACCTACCTTTTGATCCAGCAATCATACCTCTAAAAGTAGGCGGTTACCATACCTATGTTGTTCATTGCAGCATTGTTTGCACTTGCAACATACTGGAAACAAACTAAATGCCTACACATAGGGAGTGGTTGAATAAATGATGATAAGTCTAAAAAATGAAGTACTATGAGAAGAGGGAGGAAAGAGAGCAGGTTAGCAGGGTGAGAGGGAGCAACACTTCTCCAAGTACACCTTTTTGCATATCTTTGCCTCTTAGAAACATAGTAACAGTTTTTACACGTGCCCCACCCCCCCAATAAAGAAATCATTTAAAGCAATCAGGATGTGGAGAGATTCAAAATGGACTACAAACACTAACAGACCAACTTAACTGCATTACAAGTGATTAACATAATCACACCACAGGAGATGGAGAAGAAAAGAATATACCTAACTAACTTTGGATAACAGTATTTTGACTAGCTACTATAAAGCTAAAGATGAAAATAACTGTACAAAAACGCTGTGCTTTAGAGAGTACACTTGTTTCTTATAGAGGTTTAGGTTAGCAACTTTATAACTATTTTATATATAGACTATGAAGGAATAAATATGTGAATGTATTGTAACCAGATAATGAGAGTCAGGATTCTCACTATGGGAGAAATAAGCTAAAAAATAAGGCAAAGAGGAAATCTGGAATGAAACTTCAGGTTTTGGGTTGGAATCAGAGGTACTCATGAATTTGGGGCTTTTAACATATACACAGATAGATAAATATAGAACTAAATATAGATGTGTGTTCAAGAATGGGTCAGTGCACACACATGTATTTCCCAGGAGCAATGATATCTTAGTAGAACGAGCACATCTTATACCCAGTTATTGTCTTCTAAACACCATTCTCCAAAAAAAAATGACCCAAGTGGCTGATTCCAGGAGTGGGACAGCAAAAATACAAGATAAACCTGGTGCTAAAAAATAGGGAAATACTCAAAAAGGATGGGGACATGTCAAAGGGCACAGGAAGGAGTATCCCATGGCCAAAGGGAAACAATTTGAGCAACAAATAAATGATTGTATTGATTATAGCCTACAGACTAAAATATTCATGAGAACATTCAGAAATAAATAATTGAATAAGTAAATAGATTGAGGAAAAGTGACCTATTGACCTTACATTATAAAATCTATTTAAATACAGAAGGCAAGAGGGAAATACAAACTCACCATTTGGCAATCACTGCAGTAATAATTGTTGCATGCAAGATGCACTGATGGATCACTGGGAAGTTTGAGGAGAAACAGGATATTTACATAGGTTCAAAGTATCTCTCCCAAGATATTTACCAATTAAAAAGGGGAAAATAGTAACTACAATGGAGAATCTCAGCAGATGCCACTTAACCAAATGTTTAAGCTTAACATTGCCAGTAGTAGGACATACTGACAACTTGTACCCCATTTGTAAGATGCATTGAAGACAAAACATTATTTCTGTAGTATTCTAGCCCAAAGCTGTATAACTTCAATGCAATTATTAGAAAACTTCGGAGGGGGAGACAACTATGAGAGACTATGAACTCTGAGAAACAAACTGAGGGTTTCAGAGGGGAAGGGTTGGGGGGATGGGTTAGCCTGGTGATGGGTATCAAAGAGGGCATGTTCTGCATGGAGCACTGGGTGTTATATGCAAACAATGAATCATGGAACACTACATCAAAAACTAATGATGTAATGTATGGTGATTAATATAACATAATAATAAAAATAAATAAATAAATAACTGAAAAAAAAATAAAGAGGGCACATATTGAATGGAGCACTGGGTGTTACACGCAAACAATGAATCATGGAACACTACATCAAAAACTAATGATGTGGGGAGCAGAGCAAGATGGCAGAGGAGTAGGAAACCTGGATTTTGTCTGGTCTTAGGAACTCAGCTGGATAGGGATCAAACCATTCTGAACACCTACGAACTCAACAGGAGATCGAAGAAAAGAATAGCAACAACTCTCTGAACAGAAAAGCGACCACTTTCTGGAAGGTAGGACGTGTGGAGAAGTGAATCCGAGGTGATATTCGGGAGGATAGATGGCAGGGGAGGGGGCCTCCGTAGGCCGCTACCGGCAAGTGATAGAGCCGAGGAGCACAAAATCGGAACTTTTAGAAGTCTGCTCCACTGAGGGACCTCGCTCCAGTGGCTAAGCGGGGGTTGGAAACCTCGCGGGACAGTGTGGTCTCAGGACCCTCGGGGTCACAGAAAGACTGGGGGTGCCTGAGTGTGGCAGAGCTCCCAAGTATCAGGGTGGGGAAGCTGGCAGCAGAGACGGAGCTGAGGCCCAGGTTCTCAGCTCGGGGTTGCCATAAACCGTGATCCGTGGCACAGTCGGGCCACTGCTCTTCCAGCAGGGACCCAACAAGTGGCAGATCCGGGGAGACTCCCCTTCCTCCCCCGGGAGGAGCGGCGCAGGAGTGCACCACAGGGATCTGCTGGGTTTGGAGACTCCACACGGGGTCATGTGCCAGAGATAGAAATGCTTGGTCACAGGCCAGGTGAGCATGGAGTGTGGCCGGAGACCGGGGAGACGGGAGTGACTGCCTGCTTTTCTCTGGGGGAGCACTGAGGAGTGGGGACCTGAGTTCTCGGCTCCTCCAGGGAGGAAATTGGGAAGCCGCCATTTTCACTCTTGTCCTCCAAAGCTGTACGGAAAGATTGCAGGGAACAAAAGCTCCCGAGAACAAACCCAAGTAGATTACTTAGCCCGACCGGGCAAGGGTGGGCCAATCCCGCCTCTGGCAAAGACATTTGGGAACCCCAGCAACAGGGCCCTCCCCTAGAAGATCAGCAAGAACAGCCAGCCAAGGCCAAGTTACTGATCAATGAGAATGGCAGAACGCCAGCACTAGGGGAATACTGCACATGGAATTCATGGCTTTTTCCCCCTGATTCTTTAGTCTTTCAAAGTTAATTTTTTTAATTTTCTTTTTTTCTTTTCTTTTTTTTTTTGAATTTTTCTTTTTCCCTTTTTCAACCAACAACTTATCAATCCCTTTTTTAAAAATCTTTTTTATTTTCCATTTTTAGAGTCATATTCTATCCCTTCATAGTAGTTAACCTTATTTTTGGTATATATATATGTTGTTCTCTCTTTAAAATTTTGGGATACAGTTTCTTCTAACAGACCAAAATATACCCTAAATCTCTAGTGTATGGCTTTGTTCTACTCTCCTGCCTAATCACATTCCCTCCATTTTTTTTAAATTCCTCTTCTTTCTTTTTTCAACCAACTTCTTATCCTTTTATAAAATCTTTTATAATTTTCATCTTTACAGTCATATTCCATCCCTTCATCATATTTACCCTTATTTTTGTACATATATAAGTTTTTTTTTCTTTAAAATTTTGGGAGGCACTTTCTTCTAACAGACCAAAATACGCCCAAAATCTAGTGTGTGGCACTGATCTATGCACCAGCCTGATCATATTTGATCATATTCTGGTTTTTTTTTTATCTTTTTCTTTTTCTTTTTTCTTTCTTTCCCTTTCTTTTCCCCTGGTTTCGGGTCTCTTCTGATTTGTTTAGTTATATTTTTCTGGGGTGGTTGTTACCCTGTTAGCATTTTGTTCTCTCATTCATCTATTCTCCTCTGGACAAAATGACAAGATGGAAAAAAATCACCTCAAAAAAAAGAACAAGAGGCAGTACCGACTGCCAGGGACCTAATCAGTATGGACATTAGTAAGATGTAGGAACTAGAGTTCAGAATGACGATTTTAAAGATACTAGCTGGGCTTGAAAAAAAGCATGGAAGTTATTAGAGAAACCCTTTCTGGAAAAATAAAAGAACTAAAATCTAACCAAGTCGAAATCAAAAAGGCTATTAATGAGGTACAATCAAAAATGGAGGCTCTAACTGCTAGGATAAATGAGGCACAAGAGGGAATTAGTGATATAGAAGACCAAATGATGGAAAATAAGGAAGCTGAGAAAAAGAGAGATAAACAACTACTGGATCAAGAGGGCAGAATTCAAGAGATAAGTGATACCATAAGATGAAACAATATTAGAATAATTGGGATCCCAGAAGAAGAAGAAAGAGAGAGAGGGGCAGAAGGTATATTGGAGCAAATTATAGCAGAGAACTTCTCTAATTTGGGGAAGGAAACAGGCATCAAAATCCAGGAGGCACAGAGAAAATCCCTCAAAATCAATAAAAATAGGTCAACACCCCAACATCTAATAGTAAAACTTACGAGTCTCAGAGACAAAGAGAAAATCCTGAAAGCAGCTCGGGACAAGAGATCTGTAACCTACAATGGTAGAAACATTAGAGTGGCAACAGACCTATCCAGAGACCTGGCAGGCCAGAAAGGACTGGCATGATATATTCAGAGCACTAAATGAGAAAAATATGCAGCCAAGAATACTATATCCAGCTAAGCTATCACTGAAAATAGAAGGAGAGATAAAAAGCTTCCAGGACAAACAAAAGCTAACGGAATTTGCAAACATGAAACCAGCCCTACAAGAAATATTGAAAGGGGTCCTCTAAGCAAAGAGAGAGCCTAAAAGTAACATAGACCAGAAAGGAGCACAGACAATATACAGTAACAGTCACCTTACAGGCAATACAATGGCACTATGTATCTTTCAATAGTTACCCTGAATGTAAATGGGCTAAATGCCCCAATCAAAAGACACAGGGTATCAGATTGGATAAAAAAAACAAGACCCATTGATATGCTGTCTGCAAGAGACTCATTTTAGACCCAAAGACACCTCCAGATTGAAAGTGAGGGGGTGGAAAACCATTTACCATGCTAATGGACACCAAAAGAAAGCTGGGGTGGCAATCCTTATATCAGACAAATTAGATTTTAAACCAAAGACTGTAATAAGAGATGAGGAAGGACACTATATCATACTTAAAGGGTCTCTCCAAGAAGATCTAACAATTGTAAATATCTATGCCCCTAACATGGGAGCAGCCAATTACATAAGCCAATTAATAACAAAAGCAAAGAAACACATCGACAACAATACAATAATAGTAGGGGACTTTAACACCCCCCTCACTGAAATGGACAGATCATATAAGCAAAAGATCAACAAGGAAATAAGGACTTTAAATGACACACTGGACCACATGGTCTTCACAGATATATTCAGAACATTCCATCCCAAAGCACCAGAATACACATTCTTCTCTAGTGCCCATGGAACATTCTCCAGAACAGATCACATCCTAGGTCACAAATCAGGTCTCAACCAGTACCAAAAGATTGGGATCATTTCCTGCCTATTTTCAGACCACAATGCTTTGAAACTAGAACTCAATCACAAGAGGAAAGTCAGAAAGAACTCAAATACATGGAGGCTAAAGAGCATCCTACTAAAGAATGATGGGTCAACCAGGAAATTAAAGAAGAATTAAAAAAATTCATGGAAACCAATGAAAATGAAAACACAACTGTTCAAAATTTTGGGGATGCAGCAAAGGCAATCCTAAGAGGAAAGTATATAGCAATGCAAGCCTTTCTCAAGAAACAAGAAAGGTCTCAAATACACAACCTAACCCTCCACCTAAAGGAGCTGGAGAAAGAACAGCAAATAAAGCCTAAACCCAGCAGGAGAAGAGAAATAATAAAGATCAGAGCAGAAATCAATGAAATAGAAACCAAAAGAACAGTAGAACAGATCAATGAAACTAGGAGCTGGTTCTTTGAAAGAATTAACAAGATTGATAAAACTGTGGTGAGACTTATCAAAAAGAAAAGAGAAATGACCCAAATAAATAAAATCATGAGTGAAAGAGGAGAGATCACAACCAGCACCAAAGAAATACAAACAATTATAAGAACATATTATGAACAACTATATGCCAGCAAATTAGATAATCTGGAAGAAATGGATGCATTCCTAGAGATGTATCAACCACCAAAACTGAACCAGGAAGAAAGAGAAAACCTGAACAGACCTATAACCACTAAGGAAATTGAAGCAGTCATCAAAAATCTCCCAACAAACAAAAGCCCAGGGCCAGATGGCTTCCCAGGGGAATTCTACCAAACATTTAAAAGAAGAATTAATAAATATTCTTCTGAAACTGTTCCAAAAAATAGAAATGGAAGGAAAACTTCCAAACTCGTTTTATGAGGCCACCATTACCTTGATCCCAAAACCAGACAAAGACCCCATCAAAAAGGAGAATTACAGACCAATATCCCTGATGTACATGGATGCAAAAATTCTCACCAAAATACTAGCCAATAGGACCCAATAGTACATTAAAAGGATTATTCACCACGACCAAGTGGGATTTATCCCTGGGCTGCAAGGTTGGTTCAACATCCTCAAATCAATCAGTATGATACAATACATTAATAAAAGAAAGAACAAGAACCATATGATCCTCTCAATAGATGCAGAAAACGCATTTGACAAAGTACAGCATCCTTTCTTGATCAAAACTCTTCAGAGTATAGGGATAGAGGGTACATAACTCAATATCATAAAAGCCATCTAAGAAAAACCCACAGTGAATATCATTCTCAATGGAGAAAAACTGAGAGCTTTCCCCCTAAGGTCAGGAACACGGCAGAGATGTCCACTATCACCACTGCTATTCAACATAGTGTTAGAAGTCCTAGCCACAGCAATCAGACAACAAAAAGAAATAAAAGGCATCTGAATTGGCAAAGAAGAAGTCAAACTCTCACTCTTTGCAGATGATATTTTATGTGGAAAACCCAGAAGACTCCACCCCAAAACTGCTAGAACTCATACAGGAATTCAGTAAAGTGGCAGGATATAAAATCAATGCACGGAAATCAGTGGCATTCCTATACACCAACAACAAGACAGAAGAAAGAGAAATTAAGGATTCGATCCCATTTACAATTGCACCCAAAACCATAAGATACCTAGGAATAAATCTAACCAAAGAGGCAAAGAATCTGTACTCAGAAAACTATAAAATACTCATGAAAGAAATTGAGGAAGACACAAAGAAATGGAAAAATGGTCCAAGCTCATGGATCGGAAGAACAAATATTGTGAAGATGTCAATGCTACCTAGAGCAATCTACACATTTAATGCAATCCCCATCAAAATACCATCTACTTTTTTCAAAGAAATGGAACAAATAATCCTAAAATTTGTTTGGAACCAGAAAAGACCTCGAATAGCCAGAGGAATGTTGAAAAAGAAAAGCAAAGCTGGTGGCATCACAATTCCGGACTTCCAGCTCTATTAAAAAGCTGTCATCATCAAGACAGTATGGTACCGGCACAAAAACAGACACATAGATCAATGGAACAGAATAGAGAGCCCAGAAATGGACCCTCAACTCTATGGTCAACTAATCTTCGACAAAGCAGGAAAGAATGTCCATTGGAAAAGGACAGTCTCTTCAAGAAATGGTGTCGGGAAAATTGGACAACCAGATGCAGAAGAATGAAACTGGACCATTTCCTTACACCACACACAAAAATAGACTCAAAATGGTTGAAAGACCTCAGTGTGAGACAGGAGTCCATCAAAATCCTAAAGGAGAACAGAGGCAGCAACCTCTTCGACCTCAGCCGCAGCAACTTCTTCCTAGAAACATCACCAAAGGCAAGGGAAGCAAGGGCAAAAATGAACTATTGGGACTTCATCAAGATAAAAAGCTTTTGCACAGCAAAAGAAACAGTCAACAAAACCAAAAGACAACTGACAGAATGGGAGAAGATATTTGCAAATGACATATCGGATAAAGGGCTAGTATCCAAAATCTATAAAGAACTTATTAAATTCAACACCTAAAGAACAAATGATCCAATCAAGAAATGGGCAGAAGACATGAACAGACATTTTTCCAAAGAGGACATCCAAATGGCCAACAGACACATGAAAAAGTGCTCAACATTGCTCGGCATCAGGGAAATCCAAATCAAAACCTCAAGGAGATATCACCTCACACCAGTCAGAATGGCTAAAATTAACAAGTCAGGAAACGACAGATGTTGGCGGGGATGCAGAGAAAGGGGAACCCTCCCACACTGTTGGTGGGAATGCATGCTGGTGCAGCCACTCTGGAAAACAGTATGGAGTTTCCTCAAAAAGTTGAAAATAGAGCTACCATATGATCCAGCAATTGCACTACTGGGTATTTACCCTGAAGATACAAATGTAGGGATCCGAAGGGGTACGGGCACCCCGATGTTTATAGCAGCAATTTCCACAATAGCCAAACTGTGTAAAGAGCCAAGATGTCCATCGACAGATGAATGGATAAAGAAGAGGTGGTATATATATATACACAATGGAATATTATGCAGCCATCAAAAATAATGAGATCTTGCCATTTGCAACGACGTCGATGGAACTGGAGGGTGTTATGCTGAGTGAAATAAGTCAATCAGAGAAGGACATGTATCATATGACCTCACTGATATGAGGAATTCTTAATCTCAGGAAACAAACTGAGGTTTGCTGGAATGGTGGGGCGTGGGTGGGATGGGGTGGCTGGGTGATGGACATTGGGAGGGTATGTGCTATGGTGAACCCTCTGAATTGTGCATGACTGTTGAATCACAGATCTGTACCTCTGAAAGAAATAATACAATATATGTTAAAAAAAAAAAAAGAAGAAGAAGATAGCAGGAGGGGAAGAATGAAGGGGCGGATATCAGAGGGGGAGATGAACCATGAGAGACAGTGGACTCTGAAAAACAAACTGAGGGTTCTAGAGGGGAGGGGGGTGGGAGGTTGGGTTAGCCTGGTGATGGGTATTAAAGAGGGCACATTCTGCATGGAGCACTGGGTGTTATACACAAACAATGAATCATGGAACACTACATCAAAAACTAATGATGCAATGTGTGGTGATTAACATAACAATAAAAAATTAAAAAAAAACGAATGATGTAATGTATGGTGATATAACATAATAAAATAAAATTAAAATAAAAAGAGTGAATCCTCAAAAAAAAAAAAAAAAAGAAAAGAAAACATTGGGCAAGCCAAACAAGAGATATTCTTCAAAATAACTGACAAGTATTCATCAAAATTGTCAAGGTCATGAAAGAAAAGGAAAAAAATATGTGGAACTTCCACAGATTGGAGATTAAGGACACACAATTACTAAATACAATGTGGTATCCAGAATGAGATCTTGAAACAAACAAACAAAATGGCTAGAAAAAAAACTGATGAAATTAGAATAAGGTTTGTAGTTTGGTTAGTAGTATTGTACCAACATTAATTTCCTGGCATTGATAATTATATTTTGGTTATGTGAGCTATTAACATAAGAAGTTGTACATGAATTATCTGTACAATTTGTTCAATTTTTCTCTAAGTCTCAAGTTGTTTCCAAATAAAAATTTGGAAAAAAGAAGAAAATACATAATGAAAAGGCACACCACGGTGTAATAGAAAATAATTGCAACACACGTGAAGATCAAAAACTTGTATCCAGAGTAAACCACAAATCAATTAGAAAAAGACAGACAACCCAATGGAGAAGTAGGCAAGAGATCCACAGATACTTTACAAAAGAGGATGCCAAAAATTCCAACGAATTTGCTCAGCTTCATGAATCATCAAAGCAATATAAATTAATATCACAATGGACAAAATATTAGTTCACCAGAATGGCTAATATTAAAAAGATAACAAAGTCAAGTATTTGTTAAGATGCAGAGTAACTAAGACTCTCATATACTGGTAGGCAGAATACAAATAGGTACAATCACTTAAAAAATATTTGGCATTATCTGCTAGAGTTTAACATATATGTAATTTATGTTGATCCTGGGATCAAGCCCTAAGTTGGGCTCCCAGCTCAGCAGGGAGTCTGCTTCTCCCGCTCCCTCTGCCTTTCTGCCCTATTCATGTTCTCTCTCTCTGTCTCAAATGAATAAATTAAAAAAAAAAAAAAGTATACTATGATGTCATTCACATGGAAGTCAAAAGCAGGCAAAACTAACCTATGATGCTAAAATTCACAATAGTGATTATGTTTGGAGAGGAGAGTGGGAGTAGTAATTGGAATGTGTAGGTTGGGGATTTGGGGGATTTGGTAACATTCTGTTTCTTGATTATATCATCAAGTTGTACTCTCAGTATTTTTGTACTTTAATGTATGTATGGTGGACATCAATAAAAACATTTTTTAAACCTTTGATAGAAAAGATTGTTAGTGCACCCCTGTGTGGCTCAGTTGGCTGGGTGTCTGCCTTTGGCTCAGGTCATGATCCCAGAGTCCTGGGATCGAGTCCCGCCTCAGGCTCCCTGCTCAGCGGGGAGACAGCTTCTCCCTCTGCTCCTACCCCTGCTCATGCTTGTTTCTCTTTCTATCTCAAAAACAAATAAAATCTTTAAAAAAAGGAAAGATTGTTAGCTATTCAGGAATAGATATAAAGTTATATGTAGATATCCTTTGTCCCTTTCTGTGTGGGATGAGATTATATGTATTCTTTCCAATATCTACCCACTTCTGTTTCTGATTTCTTATTTAAAAGAAATGCCGTGACTCTTTTTATTTCCTTTCTTTTGATTATTTTTTTTCTGTATACCCCCAATTGATACTAATGTAGAGCATAGACTATCATCCTTGGTTTCTCTCCAAAATACTCACAGTGTAGGTCACAGATTTTACTTATGATTTGGGTCAAATGGGGCAAAGTAAGAGGCTCATGCACAAGATCAAATGGTTTAAATATAAAGTTCTTAACTTAAAGGTCTTTCTTGTTATCCTTATCCTCTCCCCCCTACACAGTCTCCTGCTGAAAAAAAGTCACTGTTTATCTCCTCTTTCTGGATTCCCAAACTCCGTCATGTTTCTTCTCTTCACCAATCTCATGGTTTTTCTTTTCCTCCCTAGCTAACTTGTTGAAATCTCTCATATACTTTTTTTTAAAAACACTTTATCTCATGCATAGGTTGTACTGGCCATACTCTGAAAGCTAATTTTCCATATCAAAGATGTCTCATTCGTTAATTAAAACCAAACAGTCCTCCCCACTAAGATAAGGGTTTTCTGCTCTCTAGGTAGAGTTCTGCTGCTGGTCCTTAAACTGACAGTCTCTCCACTCTCCTTGAGCCCTACACTGTATTTATTCACACTTGTTCTTCTTGGTGCATAGCCCACATTCGTACTTTATCTTTTTAAAATTGAGTTGTAATTGGCATGTAACATTATATTAGTTTCAGATGTACAACATAATGGTTGGATATATGCATTTATTGTAAAACGATCACCACAATAAGCCTAGTTAACACCCATTAGCACATATAGTTTTTTTCTTATGGTGAGAATTTTTAAGATGCACTTTCTTAGCAACTTTCAAATATACAACCCAGTATTATTAACTATAGTCACCAACCTGTACATTACTGCTCCAGGACTTTTTATTTATTTATTTATTTGACAGAGAGGTAGAGAGCACAAGTAGGCAGAGTGCAGGCAGAGAGAGAGGGAGAAGCAAGCTCTCTGCTCAGCAGGGAGCTGGACGTGGGGCTCGATCCCAGGACCCCAAGATTATGACTTGAGCCGAAGGCAGTCGCTTAACCGACTGAGCCACCCAGGTGCCCCTAGTAGTTTGTTTTTAATTATTTGAGGAACTCCATACTGTTTTGATAGTGGCTACAGCAATTTACATTGCCCTCAAAAGTGCACAAGGGATCTCTTTTCTCTACATCTCTGCCAAAATGTATTATTTCTTGTCTTTTTTATAATCGCCATTCCAATGGGTATGAGGTGATATCTCCCTGTGGTTTTGATTTGCGTTTCTCTGATGATTACTGTTGTTGAGCACCTTTTCATGTACCTGTTGGCCATCTGTATGTCTTCTTTGGAAAAATGTCTATTGAGGTCCTCTGTCCACTTTTTAACCAAATTGCTTTTTTTTTTTTTTTTTTGCTAATGAGTTGTATTAATTCTTTATGTATTTTGGATATTAACCCTTTATCAAATATATGATTTGCAACTACTTTCTACCATTCAGTACCTTGTCTTTTCATTTTATTTTTTCCTTTGTTATGCAGAAGCTTTTTAGTTTGACATATAGTCCCATTTTTTAATTTTTGCTTTTGTTACCATTTTTTCCTTTTTTTTATGTCAAATCTAAAAAAATCTAAGACACTAAGACTGATGTCAAGGTTTTCTTCTAGGAGTTGTATGGTTCTAGGGTCTTACCTTCAAGTCTTTAATCTATTTTGAGTTGATTTTCATATATGGTATAAAGTAGTGGTCCAATTTTATTCATTTGCAAGTGATTATCCAGTTTTCACAACACTATTTGTTAAAAAGACTGTCCTTTCCCCATTGTATGTTCCTGACTTCTCGTTTATAAATTAATTGACTATATTACTTTATCTTCTAATTCAAGAATAAAGACAGCACTGGGCCATGTAGCAGCTCAAAACAGCAGGGTTGGTTTACTGCTCTTCTGTGTCCCTCTGAGGAATAATTTGTTTCTAGAAGACCTTATCACCTTCTTACAATTTATTGCCAAACCAATATCTTCATGCACATTCATTTGCCTTTTATTTTGCTACACAACCATTACATTTGTGGTTGTCTGATGGATATTATTATGTGGAAGTCTGATTATTACAATAATTTTATTATGTATGAAACCCAATTAATATTTTCTGCCTACTCATGATATTGGTGTACAATATTGATTATGTCATGCTAATTGTAAAGGACGAACAGGTACTGTGCAAGGACACTGAATGTTTGGTAAGAGTGATGAATGGCAGAGCAAAGGAAATAAATTTCTAAAAATTTTAGAAGCTTATCATATTGATGATATTATGGTTCAATGGTCTGGGGCAAACTGGAACAACCCTTCT
The DNA here is from genome assembly GCF_004348235.1 of Phoca vitulina. Classification (NCBI taxonomy): domain Eukaryota; kingdom Metazoa; phylum Chordata; class Mammalia; order Carnivora; family Phocidae; genus Phoca; species Phoca vitulina. Next base: position 30,277,207 of record NW_022589712.1, read on the forward strand.
GAGGCAAAAGACAAGCTGCTATTTATTGCAGCCCTTCTCACTAAAAAAAATCAGCTCAATGTTTTGTGAACCTCTGAAATTTGAGGCAGTATATAGAGCACTTGGGAATTATGCTCTGAATCATGTGTTAGGTGGCTCAAAGGGCTACCAGTTTTGAGTGGTAGCAGACTAAAGAAGAATTATGCATCAGATTCAGACTCAGTGAGAACTGCGTGAAACTTGGACCATTAGTCTCAACATGAGAGTGCTAGAGGTTTCCATGGTGGGTAAGTATACAAGATAGACTGTCTACTAAGCTCTACCAAAAGAATCACAGTTCAGACCCCCAGAATTCTAGAACAAGGTCATTCTTGCTTTAACAGAGAACTAACTCCTTGCTGTTCAAAAATAGTTCCTGGTGTGCTCCTGTACTCCTAGAGATACTGAGTGTTTGACCTTGGGACTCCAGTGACTATTATCCAGAGAAGAGCTGGTTGAAACTCTAGATGTGGCACAATCCCTTGAGAAACCACAGTTATCTGGTGACAGTTCTATTACATCAGACCCCTCCAACCCTGTAGGGGGCTGTGATGCATGCTGACCAGAATTGACACCTACGGTGGATATGGATTTGCCTTACTTATCTGCAGTGTCTTTGTCAGCACAAGCATCTGAGGAATAATGAAATGCCAATCCATTATTATAGCATGCCATACAACAGCGACTCAGATCAAGGTCTCATGCTATGACAAGAGACATGTGGCTCCAAACTACAAATTTTATTGATCAGAAACAGCTGAGCTAAAGCACCAGTAAGATAAGTTGTCATAACTTAGGATGTGGTATGTTTGCTTATCCATTTGGTGCTGAGTCATTAGAATAACTGGGTCAGCGATATTTGGTGCTGAGTCATTAGAATAACTGATATTTGGTGCTGAGGCATCAGAATAACTGGGTCAGGGAAACAAAGAGCTGAAGTAACATAGGATCCTCTCACCATCACAGTGACCCTCTTAAAATTTGTATTTCCCGTTCCTGATCTGTCAGATCAAAAGTCCCAGTTTCCAGGACGGGAACACTTTTACTAGAGAACACAGTAAAAATTCCTCTGAATTTACAGCTCCAACTACAACCTGATCACTTTGGGTTCCTCAATGTCAACAAAAAAGGGGTAACGTAAAGTAATTGACTCTACTTTCCTTGAAGATCTAGGATTGCTGCCACATCATGGGAACAGAAAGGCTCTGTTTAGACCACAAGGCAGTTCTAGTTGTCTGTTTGATTCTGTGCTCAATGATAATGGGGAATGCAGGGAGAAGTAATGATTGCAGCTTTAAAAAGGAAAGGCATTAAGAGCTCAGACTCTCTGGAGAAGAAAGTCTAGGTCATGCTAGACAAGGACCTAGGCAGGCTGAGGCATAGGCAAAGAGTAAAAGAATTCTAGAATGGTTAGTAGAGGAGTTAGGTGGTAAATACCAGTTTCAGACTCAGGACAATGAGGGAATGTAGCTTATTGCACTGAGCCTTTTGTATTGAGTTGTTACAGATATTGCAACTGGTCATGACCTATAAAGAAACTTTGGGCTGAATTTGACTTAATGGGATCAATGAATGGAGGACACAAGACCAAAAGGCACAGAAGGTAGACTACATCATACACTCCTTGTGTACCACTTCATATCCTCTGAAGATTTCCACTAACTCTGCTCAGATGCTTTTTGACAATATCTCATTTAGAACTGTGCCACATAGCCCTCACTTCATACCCCAGAATATCTCTCATGCTGAAACATAGGATGCTTGCTTGCATGAACACACTTGGCCTTCATGAATGCACAAACCAGGACTGCAGGGAAGTTAGTGTCTCTGGGACCATCTTTGACTAATAGGAGAAATGGAGCCAATTAATAAATACTTCTCTCTTTTCGTCCTGTGGTTGGACAATCTTAGACATATTCCAAGAGGCTCCTGAGAAGTTCCTTGCATGATGGAGTACCAGCCCTCATCATGAGGGCCAATTTAGTATGCACCCTTAGATTAGCTTTCCCTTCCTCCCTCTTTTACTCCTCATGTCCTTCTTCCTTTATCCCTGAGGTCAGTTCCCAAATAAACTATCTTCATGCAAGGCTTTGTCTTAGAGGCTCTTTTTTGAGAAAACTAGATTAAAATAGATTAGAGAAGAGATTAGAGCTGGGGAAGAAAACTGATCAAAATTTTATTTCACTTATTCTGAAGGGATTGTAAGAAAGAAATTTCATAGGCTTTGCTATCATGTACTTCTTATGTGAACCCCTAGATGTGAAGCTAGAGAAGCTTAGCCATCTGAAGAAGATGAGGTTATTATTATCCTCCAGTTTACTAAGAGTGCAGTGAGGTTCCAGTGGCCTGTATCCATTCAGTCCACCCCTCAGAGAATCCTCAAGAAACCGTATCTATAGCCAAATTAAATTCTATGCTCACCTTATCAACATTATAAAACAGTTTCTCCTGTATTTGACAAGCATAGTATCAATAAATCAATTTTAGTGTTTTAACATTAAAACCTTGTCTTTTTTTTTGTTGTTGGGTCTGAAAGTGATAGCAATTCATTTGTAATGAGTCTGAACCAAGAATGCCCTCTTATAAAAGTCCTCAGTTTGTTTTTCCTCCATAGAACAATATCCATATAAACTGCAGAGAATCCATTGTTAAAACATGGAAACAGTCTTTGATGATTTTCACTATACTATGTAATAAAGTAATCTTGATTCAAATGCAAGAGAAAACTCTATACCCTTATTTTATTTCTGTCTTATTAAAGAAGGGTCTAAGTATTAACTTAGGAAATTATCAACTTTAAATGATGAAGGAGATGATTATTTGGGTACCAATAATTCATAAATCTATCTTGAATATGTCAGCATTTGATAAGAAAAGAATAATGAAGCTCATAATAATTCTGCTTTGCTGTTACCAAAAATTGTTTTCAACTAGAGCAGTGTGTCTGGGTTTAATTTAAATCAGTCTAAAAGAGAGAGAGAGCCCTACAAATAACTAGAAAATGCAATTGAAAAATCTTGACTCTGTAATCTCTCTACACCACATGTAGGCCTGCCCTTCAAAACTATAAAGGTGGCGATTCCTCTAGTGGCTGCTTCCAGGAAAGTTCTGTCAGGTGGAACCTCTTAGCCTCCGCGATCTGGAACTCCAGGAAGGGACTATTTCGAATCAGAATTATACGTAAATCCTTTTTTTGAAACCTTCAGCCCTCAAGATCCAGATACCTGAAGATCCCAACATCATGACCTCGGTTTCAACACAGTTGCTCTTGGTCCTCATTTCACTGCTTTTGGTGCTGCCTGTTGTTGAAGCAGTAGAAGCTGGAGATGCAGTCGCTCTCTTGTTAGGTGTGGCTCTCAGCATTACAGGCATTTGTGCTTGTTTGGGGGTATATGCATGAAAGAGGAATGGACAAATGTGATTTTGATGGGCCTTGTGCATCAAACCTTGCCTGGAAAACTTTTGTGTTATTGAGGTTAAAAACTGAGCTTTAATGTCTAAAAGTTCCCAAGAAATAGGGTATTTTCACATTCTTGTCTGCCTGTAAATTGGAACAAATTAATATATGTTAAATGGGGGAAAAAAAGTTTACTTCACAACAAACAATGCATTGAAAAAAGCAGTCTATAATTCATATATGCTAGTTAGAGGGTCAAAGAAGTCAGATGACTGAAATTTACATATTATTTCATAGTTTCTTGGAATTCTCAAAGTACATGAAATATGAAGAAGGAAACCCTTGCCCAAAATCCTAGGAAATTGCCAATTCTTCTATCACTGAGGAGTCTTTTCTCCATATTTTTATTAGAGTTTTGTTTTGTTAACTCCCAACTTAATATCAAATACAGTCAGAAATTAAAATTTTTATTTCTTGGGGGAGATAAGAAAAATGTATTCAATGTATCTAATGTTAAAATGGAGACAATATTTAATGTAAAAATATATTGACATTGAAATGGAGAAATTTAATGTTAAAAAAAACCTTTGTATTAACTGAGTGACATCTCTATGATGAGAAGTACTATATTAAATATAAACCCATTATGTTGTAAAAAAAAATTAAAAAAAAACTATAAAGGTGCTTCTCTGGTTCACTTTCCTTTTCCCACGGTCATCTAGAAAAGATGTGAAGACCCAAGCAAAACCTTAGCTTTACCTTATGAACTCAATTCCAAGAAATGGCTTCACTTAAAAATTCAACCTAGCCCGTGGGGTGCCTGGGTGGCTCAGTCATTAAGCGTCTGCCTTCAGCTCAGGTCATGATCCCAGGGTCCTGGGATCGAGCCCCGCATCGGGCTCCCTGCTCGGCAGGAAGCCTCCTTCTCCCTCTCCCACGCCCCCTGCTTGTATTCCCTCTCTCGCTGTCTCTTTCTCTGTCAAATAAATAAATAATCTTGAAAAAAAAATTCAACCTAGGCTAATGTGATGAGGTTGTTATTTTTTTTTTCAGTCACAAAAATGTGAATCACATTTTCTACCTGGAGATGCAACTGATAATTGATCATGGTAGATCAATTAGAATTAGTCCAAAACATTTTTAGATGAAAGAGGAAGAAGTTTCGAAAGTATAGGAGGATAAGAAACATGTAAAATTACATAATATGATTGTTGCAAAAATTAAATGAAACTTTGAATCCTACATTGAGTAAGTAACCACACATAAGCCAACTAGATTGTCTAGATGAAAAATCAAGATGACAATTTTTGTATCAGTTCTGTATGTGAAAGGCAGTCCAAAAAACATGTTATCCCTGGAGCACATAGTTTACAGAGAACAGGAAGAGTAATTTATATTAAAACTACCCAAAAAAAATCATCTATATATAGCTTAATGAGTATTTACTAAGTGATAGTATTTACTAAGTGATAATGCTAAGTGTATTATCAGAAGCCAGAACACCAGAGCTCCTCAGGCCTCTTCCTAGTCATTATTACCACCATTCTCCCTAACGGTAAGCATTGTACTGAATCTTAACCATATATATGGTTATGGGCTGAATTGAAGTCCCAATCCACAGTACCTGAGAATATGACTGTATTTGGATATGGAGTCTTTAAAGATGTAATTAAGTTAAAGTGAGGTCATATGGGTGAGCCCTAATTCAAAATAAGTGGTATTCTTATACGAGGAGATTAGAACACAGACATGTACAGAGGGAAGACCACGTGAAGACACAGACCATCTATAAGCCAAGAAGAGACGCCTCAGGAGGAACTAATCCTGCTGACACCTTGGTCTTAAGACTCTTAGCCTTCAGAACTGTGAGAAAATAGCTATTCATTGTTTAAGGCCCCCAGTGTATGGTACTTTGTTATGGCAGCCCTAAAAAATGAATACAGTAGATAAGTTTCACCTAGAATGATTAGAATTAAAATCAATATCAGACTCAGAATCTTTTGTGTTAGATCCATTCACTCAACATTAGGTTTGGAGACTTACTGTATTGTTGAACTTGGTGGTAGTTAGCCAATCCTGTTGCTCTACAACATTCCATTATGTGTATATATGACAATTTATTGATCCATGTAATGTGCATAAACATTTGAGTCATTTCCAGTATTTGGCTCTGAAGATTCTTGTATATCTTTTGGTGAACATGTATTTTCATTTCTTTTGGGTATTGACCTAGGAATGGAATTGCTGCATCATGGTATACACATATGTTCCATTATAGGATATTCAGCCAAAAACTTTTCTAAAGTAGTCCTACCAACCTACACGTACAACAGCAATAAGTTCAGTTGCTCCACATTTTTTTCAGCAAGAGATATTTTCTGTATTTTTCATTTTGGCCATTCGGATGTGTAATAATGGAATTTCAAAGTGATTTTTGAAGATCTTTTATTTATTTGAGAGAGAGAAAGAGAGAGAGTGCACCAGCAGGGGAGGGGCAGGCAGAGTCCCACCTGCATGTGGGACCCCTGGCAGAGCTCCATCCCAAGACCCTGAGAGAAAGACCTGAGCCGAAATCAAGAGTTGGACGATCAACCGACTGAGCCACCCAGGTGCCCCTCAAAGTGATTTCAATTTGTATTTTCCTAATTACTAATGAGATTGAACACTTGCTTTATGAACTAGCATATGACCATTTTTCACAAATGTTTCAAGTATACTTGAAAAGAATGTGTATTCTATTACAGTTTGTGTATTTCAAGTATACCTAAAAAGAATGTGTATTCTATTACAGCTTGTGCAGTGTTGTGTATTATTTCGATTCAGCCAAACTGGTTATGTTGCTGAAATCTTTCATATTCCTATGAATTTTCATAATAAAATTTCCCAATGATTCTGGATCTGTCCATTTCTTCTTAAGATACTGTCATTTATTGGTTTATAGATTTAGAGACTTTGTAAGTTGTTATATATGCCTAGGAGATTAGAACTTTCACTATTTAAAAATATTCCTCCTTATCTCTAGTAGTGATTCTTGCAGTAAAGCCTACTTTTTTTCTAATATTAATATAGTTACATCAACTTTCTTTTGGTTAATATTTGCATATATGTCTTTCCTATTCTTTTTTAAAATTTACTTTCGATAGTTCTACAACCATGCATTAAAGATGCACCTTTTGTATATTATAAATGGCTGACTTTAAAAAAAATTCAATTTGACAAACTTTATCTTAATCATGGTATTCAGACTGTTTAAATGTAATTCAATAGCTAATATATTTGGGTTTAAATCTATTATCTTACTATTTGTTTTCTATTTGTTCTTTTGCCCTTTCTTGTCTTTTTAGATTTTAGATTGATCAAGCTTTTTTTATTATTCTATACTTAACCTTCTATTACTTTGTAATTCATTATTTTACTACTCTTTTACTGGTTATCCTAAAGATTAAAACATGAATCGTGATTTATTACATTTTGATATGAACTATTACTTTTACTACTTCCCAACAATACCTATACTCCTTTCTTACCTATTGTTATTTTGTATTCTACTTCAAATATTTTAACATTTTATTTTTTTTAAGATTTATTTATTTATTTGAGAGAGAGGGCGCAAGCACGAGTGGGGGGAGGGGCAGAGGGAGAGGAAGAGAATCCTTAAGCAGACTCTCCACTGAGCATGAAGCCTGACATGAGGCTCGATCCCAGGACCCCGAGATCATGACCTGATCCAAAATCAAGAGTCAGACTCCCAACCAACTGAGTCACACAGGTCCCCCAACTTTTTCAAGTATTTTAAACCACACAACATATTAGGCAATTTATTAGGCATTCATTCAGATGTATTTATATATTTATCTTTTTCTGTATTCTTTATTTCTTTCTGAATTTCTATGCAGGGTAACTTTTTTTTTTCTGCCTAAAGAACTTAATAATTTTTTAAATAGTGAATCTGCAGGTGACCAACTCTATTTTTATATATCTGAAAATGTTTATTTTATGTTAAATTTTGATGGATATTGTTGCTGTGTGTAAAATTCTAGACTGTTTTCTTTCAGAATGTAAAAAAAAAAATGCCATGTCATTTTCTTCGGGTTCCTAATGTTTGTGTTGAGGGGTTAGCCGTTAGTCTTTCCCTTGCTTTTTGAAGGTAACATATTTTCTTTCTGGATGCATTTGTTACTTTCTTTGTATCTGTATCTCTGAATCTTTGTTGTGTCAGTAGTTTTATTGTGATATATATCTTTGTGGCCTTTCTTTGTATTTGAGGCTCATGATAATGTTAATTTCCTTCAAAAAGGACTAACTTTTGCTTCTAATAGACAGAAATTAGAATAGATGTAGGTCATCTTAATTTACCTTTGGTTGAACTAATTCCAGATGTTTTTCAGTAATAATGATAAGTAGTTTATTTGCAACTTCCTTAGTCTAAAGGTATAGTCTTTTTGGGGGTCTCAACTGAATACCCAGGGTATTTTACCAGGATCTTCTATGATGAGGCCTTTTTGTCTCTCCAGCCCTTGCGATTGTTGAAAATTTTGAGAAGTTTCTTAATCTTATAGTTACCAGTTTTTGCTTGGCTTTTACCCTCTTGGTTGAAAATAGCAAATTAGCAAATATTTTACAAGGCAGGCAACAGTGAATGTTGAATTTACCTCTTTGTTCTTCCTTCTACTTTGGAATTGGCTCCTCAAGTCCTAACTATTTTGATTACTCTTTGAAGTCTTAAAACAGATTTTTAAATTTTACCAGATTTGTTTTGTTTCATGTTAAAAGATTTAGTCTCATGCAAAGTTAGTCAGCTATAGTCAAAAGCACACACCCTCTGATTCTCAGTTTAATTTGCATGTCCATTTATTGTAGTGAAGTTGAGGATACTTTTATATATTTACTGATGATTTTGTTTTCTTCTCTGCAAATCCTTTGCCCACTTTTTATTGGGTTGTCTTTTGGTTTATAATGCATGAAGAAGTCCAGATACTATTTTGGGGAAAGGAGACTTCAATATGTCTGCAAATATCTTCCTTTAGTCTGTGACTTGTCTTAATTTTTTTATATTATCTTTTGTCACACAGAAATTTTAAATTTTAATAGACAAATTTCAAACATTTTTTCCATTATAATTTGTGTGTTTTGTGTCTGGTTTAATAAATTCTTCTGTTTCCTGATGTCATAAAGATATCTTCCTAGATTTTCTCTCAAAAGTTTTGCAGTTTTAATTTTCATTTTGAGGTCTTTAATTTACTTTTTCTGGGTTTTATTGTGTAGGGATAGCCAAATGTTTTCGCACCATGTATCAAAATACCAAACATTTCCCAACTGTTTGGTAATGACATTGTCAATGTTTTCTTTTTAAAATTAATTTTAGTACTTTTATGTTAATATTATGTTAATATTATTAGTAACTTTTTCTTTTTTTTTTTTTTTTTTAAAGATTTTATTTATTTATTTGAGAGAGAGAGAATGAGACAGAGAGAGCACATGAGAGGGGGGAGGGTCAGAGGGAGAAGCAGACTCCCTGCCGAGCAGGGAGCCCGATGCGGGACTCGATCCCGGGACTCCAGGATCATGACCTGAGCCGAAGGCAGTCGCTTAACCAACTGAGCCACCCAGGCGCCCATATTATTAGTAACTTTTTCATGTTCACATTACATTTTAGGGACTGTGATCACATCTTACTGTTCTTAAACTCTATCAAACTCCTTAATGTTCATAAAAATTAAGTTCAAGAAAATATTTTTAATAGGTATATTGACCTACATTGATTGATGCTATATATTGACAAACAACATAGCACTTTCTACCTATCACAAAATTCACACTCATGATTTCTATCAGGTCTAGCAAAAATTTTGAACATGTGCAACAAAATATTCACTTCTTGTTACTCTAAAATGAAGCTCTAAAAAACAATATTATTAGTACTAACTAAGATTTATTGATTACTTATTATGTGCTTGGGAATGTTCTAGGAATTTTCTATGTGTTAATTCATTTATAAAAAAGCTGTAAGTCGGGTTATTACTAATATCAACATTTTCATATGAGAACTTCACATTGAAGTTTTACTTATAAAGATAGGCAATGCAGAACCACTTTATTTAAATCCACCTTATTTTAATTTATAAAATAAATGAAGTATTGCTACAATATAACTTTCAGGTGAACATTGAATTATAAATGTATTTGTAAATAAAATTATAATTTTTGTGATGTATGTCCACATTTATATTTCAATTTATGAATGCTATTATCATAATCATCAATAACAATTTATTGGAAGCTAACCAGGTTCGTGGTATTGTAAAGGTGTTAAAATTAACTATAATTTGCTTGAATCTATGGGAAGCATTTTGTACGTCGGACTTTCACTAGTCTTTTCTTGATAATGACTGCATTTCAAGGAATAATGCGCTTTACATGCTTCTCTGGTGGTTAAAAACACATTTCACATAAATGGAGTAAAGGGCATTTAATGAACTGAGCTCTATGCATGTGAAAGCCAACAGCAATATTAGAAATGGTGTTTATTTTATGGCCCAGAAACTGCATTTTAAATGCTAGTATATGTTTATATGACAGTTCTATTCAATATAAAAGAGTCCCATTACAAGGGAAGTCCTTTACACAGGCCTTTTATATAGTCTAAATAGCATACCCAGCCCTGCAACTCCTCATTTGAGACATTTTTAGAACCTTATTTATGTTAAAGCCATAACAAACTAGCAACTAGAAAACTATAATGGGCACAAACGGCTAATAAAAATGAGATTGTTGAAAATACTTCTTAATAGCAACTAAGGAAGAATCCTGATAAAACAAAGTCAAAGCTTGGTGTATCTGGAAGCCTGCCACCCCAGTAATCACAGACCACAGGTACTCCCCCTTTTCCATCTTTGTTGCTTTCTTGGCTGAAAGCTGAACAGCCAATGCACTTTAAGATTGGTATTTGCCCTATTTTTCATTCTAGTGCCTACTAAACCAGATGTGCTCTGGAAAAAATCCTAGGATTGTTCCTTCTCTCTGTACTGATGATTTACTGAGTGAATCCCCTGGAGAATTAGGGCAAATGCTCAGAAACTGGTCAAAGGGGGGAAGAATGTCAGCATGGGTACACACACGAGTCTCCATATGTATGTAAATGTGTGCATGTGTGTTATACATGTAAGGCCCAGACACTTGAAATCTGGATCACTTCTCAGCCGAACTGCTATGTTTAGACAAGCTAGCTAAAATGAACAGGTCAAATCCTTTATTTATAGAGTAAAAACGATTTGATCTGGGGTAGATATCAGCTCTACAGTCAAACATGTGAGCCAAAGTCATTTTTACTGCTACATCTTGCAGAATTCTGAAATGGTTCATGTGGCCATCCATGTGAGCCGAGGAAAAATTCCCACAGAAGAGTAAGCCATTCAAGTATGAAATGTTGCTTGAATCACCAAAAAAAAAAAACACCAAACCAGTATGTGTTTATATAAGCGAGAGTGTAAAGCAATGGAGAAAGGAACAACCTTAAGTTCTGAACTAGAAGGAATTTCCTAATGAATTTTGCTCACCCAGGCCCTGGTAGCACATTGCTAGGCAGTAGTTGAGGTAGACACCAAAATAATCTCTTTCTATACTTGTGGATACTAGAACCCTGGGGTATATAGTTTGAAAATGATTCACTTAATGTAGTTATTTATGCTATGAAAAATGGATAAAAAACCATGAATTTTTGGAGTTGAATGCCACCTTTGAAATCAGTGACATTTGCCTCTCACCTCATGTGGAAATTTGCTCTCCAACATCCATGATGAAGGTCCTCCAGTCTGCTTGTGAACTCAGTGCTGGGAAGCTCATGACCTTAAAACTGTCCATATTTACTTGCAAGAAAATTCTTTACAAGACTGTTCCCAACCCATGGATGCTTAATTTATATAAGATTATCATCTAAATAAAAATGGCCACCCAAAAACAGTTGGCTCATCTTACAAGCTTCCCACTGCCATTTTTGGAATTTCCTTTTATGACAGAGAAAAATTATTAGCATATATATACATATATATGTATATATTATATATTTTCAGCCTGTGTCATCCTGCTGAGGTCCTGAGCCTATTGTGCTGAGTGGAAGAGAGAACTGGGAGAAGCCAGTTCTCCCAGGAGGCTATGGATATGTTTACATTGGAAAGGCAAGAAACCCTTGGTGGTGAACTGGAAAAGATCTAGAAACCAGGATACAGTGGCAAGAATGAGCTATCACAAGCAGAAATTTAGGGAAGAGTTTTGTAAGAAATTTCCAGCACATAACTCTGTTTTTACACAAATATGTATATATCTAAACAATTTTTAACTGATAACATATTTACTCCTTAATCTATAAAATGTCTTTTCCCATTTTACATAATATGGACAGCTCTCCAGGTTTTCCTTTGAAGTCATTTTTTAATAGTGCAAATATTCTATTTTACTGATTTTCTATAATTTATTTAATTAGCAATTGAGGAACATTCAGATTATTATCAATACTTTTTCCCCTATAAACAATGTTTCCACATTCTTGTACAATAATCTTTTTTCTCTTACAGGAAAAATCCCAAATGTGGGGTTATTGGGTCAAAGGTTATAAACAGTTTGTATTTTAATGACATTGGCCAAAATACTTCCTAAACCAATGCGCAAAGATACTAACTTCCTATCATTGCAATCTCACTGGATATTATCCATAATTTTTTTTAAAATATTTATTTATTTATTTTAGAGAGAGAAAGAGAGTGAGCATGAGGGGTGGTGTGTGGGAGGGGCAAAGTGAGAGGGAGAGAGAGTCCGAAGCAGACTCTGAACTGAGTGCAGAGCCTGAGGCTGGTCTCCATCCTATGACCCCACGATCACGACGCCGAGATCACAACTCTAGCTGAGACCAAGAGTGGGATGCTCAACTGATTGCACCACCCAGACACTCCATATTATCATCTTTTAAATTTTCTTTATTATGACACTTTAAGTTACATTTCCCTCAACTGTAGTAAATTCTTTGCCTATTTTTCTATTGGATAATTTTATTTATTTTATTCATTTGTAGATTTTTAAAAATATTTTTTTTTGTTTGTTGTAGTTTCCTTCTCCCTTTCCTTCCTCCCTCCTTCCTCTCTGTCACACATTCTTTTTTTTTTCTTTTCTTTCTTTTCTCTTCTTTTAACCCCCAGGCTATTTTTTTTTCATCTATTCTTGTTCATGGTGTCTTTTATCTCAAAAGATATGGTGTTTCATATCTCAAAGTTTTATGTGGCAAAACAAATACACCTGTCTATTCTTACATGTCTTCTGAGTCTCCATCTTGTTTAATAAAGTCTTCACTTTATCACAATTATGGGAATTCATTAGTCCAATGTTCAGAATTACAGTCTTCTACCATACTCTACTGTGATTTAGCCACACAGGGAGATATAGCAGAAAGCTTGCTTGGTCCCCTTTGGCTTATTACTACTCCAACACAGCATGAGGAGAAAGTTCTTTCTAAAAAATATACAAAATATAAAAAATATTTTTAAAATATAAAGAATTAGGGCGCCTGGGTGGCTCAGTTGGTTAAGCGACTGCCTTCGGCTCAGGTCATGATCCTGGAGTCCCGGGATCGAGTCCCGCATCGGGCTCCCTGCTCGGCGGGGAGTCTGCTTCTCCCCCTGACCCTCCCCCCTCTCATGTGCTGTCTCTCTCATTCTCTCTCTCTCAAATAAATAAATAAAATCTTTAAAAAAAAAAAAATAAAAAAAAATAAAATATAAAGAATTATTTAATGTTACAGCCTGGAGTATTTATAGCAATTGACTAATTGCTTTTTTAGATTTTAATTCCAGTATAGTTAACATGTAGTGTTATATTAGTTTTAGGTGTACAATATAGTGATTCAGTAATTCTATACACTACTCAGTGCTCATAGTGATAAGTGTACTCTTAATCCCCATCACCTATTTCACCCATTCCCCCACCACTTCCCATCTGGTAACCATAGGTTTGTTCTCTATAGTAAAGAGTCTGTTTTTTTAGTTCATCTCTTTTTCCCTTGTTCTTTTGCTTTGTTTCTTAAATTACACATTTGAGTGAATTCATATGGTATTTGTCTCTCTGACTGACTTATAGCATTATTCTCTCTAGATCTATCCATGTTGTTGCAAATGGCAAGATTTCATTCCTTTTTATGGCTGAGTAATATCCCATTGTATATATATACACTACATATTTATCCATTCATCAATCTATGGGCACTTGGGCTGCTCCCATATCTTGGCTATTGTAAATAATGATGCTATAAACATCAGGGTGCATGTATTCCTTTGAATTAGTGTTTTTATATTCTTTGGGTAAATACTCAGTAATGCAGTTGCTGGATGATAGGGTAGATCTATTTTTAACTTTTTGAGGAAACTCTGTACTGTCTTCCACAGTGGCTGCACCAGTTTGCATTCCCACCAACGGTGCATGAGAGTTCCTTTTTTTCCACATCCTCGCCAACACCTGTTGTTTCTTGTGTTGTTTTAGCTATTCTGACAGATGTGGGGTGATACCTCTTTGTAGTTTTGATTTGCATTTCCCTGATGGTTAGTAATTTTAATCATTTTTTCATGTGAATTGACTGATTGGTTTAAACTATGGTATCTTTTTCTATTTGCACAGGAATACTGTTTGGGCTAAGTTCTGATATTTTGTTTTCTTTCTAAACTTTCATGACTTTTAAAATTGTACTACCTGTGCCTTAAAGATAATGTCTTCAACTTATTCTAGGGCCCTGAATATAATATTTTTGGACTTGGAATATGAATAAGAAAATTAAAATGTTCTCTATTTTCTTATTCTTCATCTTAAGTTTTCATTCCCTCCTAGCCAAGCTGGTTCTTCCTGTTTAGAGATTTTTCTCCTCCATTCTTACAACAGTATAGTTTCTAATTATGGGATGGAAAGACACTGATATATGGATAACATCAATTTGTATTCTTCTAGTTCCTTTTAAATCTGATTTCAGATTAAAGGTGCTAGCATCATGATTTGGGGAAGAAATGTTAGTTTTTGACTTTTGTAGGTTTTAAGATCCCTGAGTCTACTAGAAGAGTTAAAACAACTTTGAAAACAAAAGAGGACTAACATTAAATGATTTTAAGACATATGATAAGCTACAGAAATCAAGACAGTGTGATACTGGTGCTAAGACAAAGAAATGGAAAATCGTAATAAAATAGTTTAGAAAATGATTTATATGTAATAAACAACTGATTTTCAACAAATGTGTGAAGGTAATTCAAATGGTAAAAGGATCATCTTGTCAACAAAAGGTGCTGGGACAACTGAACATCCATTTGCAAAAAAATAAAAAGAATAAATAAACAAAACTTTGACCCATACTTCACACTATATGCAAAAATTAACTCAAAATAGGTTACAAACTTAAATGCAAGACTAAAAACTACACAATGTCTAGAAATAAACATAGGAGAAGACCTTTATGACCTTGGGTTAGGCAAAGGTTTCTTAGATACAATATTGAGAGCACAATCCATAAAAGAAAAATTAATCAATCGGACCTTATTAAAAATAAAAATTGTTCCTCTTTGAAAACCGCTGTTAAAGAAAGAAAAGACAAACCAAAACTGAGAGAAAATATTTGCCAAGTATACATTTGATAAAAAACTAGTATCTAGAACATCTAAAAAACTCTAATAACTCAATAATATGAAAACAAAGAACCCACTTTTTAAAAATGAACAAAAGTTTTGAACACATGCTTCACCTAAGAAGATAAAGCAATGACAAATAAGCACCAGAATAGATGTTCAATACTATTAGGGAAATGCAAATTAAAACTACAATGCTAGGACAGAGATTCACTGTGGCTTCTTATTTCAACAATTCTTTCACAGAACCCAGCTGTCCCCACATTCCAAACTCCACCCCAGTTAACCAACCACTCAGAGCAAGCTCTCCAACACTTCTTCACAAATCCTTTGGACAATCTCCAAGCCCCCGCTGCCTGCTGTGATGACCAGCCCCCTTGCAGGTGCACCTGAACTACCACCAGGACTCAGAGGTCACCATCAATCACCAAATTGACCCAGAGCTCTACATCTCCTACATCTACCTGCCCATGTCTTACTACTTTGAATGTGATAATGTGATTTTGAAGAACCAAATGTTTTCTTCACTGATTTCATGAGAAGAGAGAACATGTTGAAAATTGATGAAGCTGTAGAACCAAGAAAGTGACTACATCTTCCATCAGGCTATCAAGAAACCAGACTGTGCTCACTGGGGAGTGGGGTGAATGCAGTGGAGTGTATGTCATACTTAATAAAAATAAAAGTGTGAGTTCGTCACTGCTGGAACTGCACGAAAAGGCCACTGGAAATAAAATGGACCCCTATTTGTGTGATTTCATTGGGACTTATTACCTAAACGAGCAGGTAAAATCCATTGAAGAATTGGATGACCACTGCAACCAACTTGTGTAAGATGGGGGCCCTGGATCCTGGCATTGCAGAGCCTGTCTTTGACAAGCACACCCTGGGAGACAGTGACACTGATAGCTAAGCCTTGGATTGGCTTCCCTATAGCCATGGGAGTGACTTCTGTTACCAAGGCTGTGCATGCATTTGGGTTTATCTTTACCTTCTCAGTAAGCTGTACCAAAACATCAACTTAAGTTCTTTCATTTGTACCATTCTTTCAAATAAAGCAATACTGTTATGCTCCTCCTCCAAAACAAACAAACAAACAAAAAACAAAAACAACCTACCGTGAAATAACACTTCACTGCACACCTATTAGAATAGCTAAAAATTTAGAAAGCTGACCATACCAAGTGTTAGCAAGGAAGTAGAGCTCTACACATTACTGGTGGGGATGTAAAATGGTGCAACCACTTTGGAAAAAAGTCGGTTTCTTAAAAAGTTAAACATATACATATCACATGACCTAGCACTTCCAGTAGATACTTTCCTTTCATTTATTTATTCTATTTTATTATGTTATGTTAGTCACCATAGTAGATACTTTCCTAAGAGAAATGAAAGCATATGTCCATATGAAGACCTGTACACAAATGCTCAGGGGAGTTTTATTTATAATAGCTTAAAAGTGGAAACAATTTCAAATTTCCATCAAAAAGTGAATGTATAAATTAAGTATGGCACATTCATCCAATGGAATACTACTCAGTAATAAAAATGGATAAAATATTTGTAAATGCTACCAAATGGATGAATCTCAGAATAATTACACCTAGTGAAAGAAGTAAGAAAAAAAAAGAATACATTCTATATGATTCCATTCTTATAAAGTTTTAAAAATGCTAGCTAATGTATTCTGACAGAAAGCAGATCAGAAGTTGCTTGGAGAAAGCGGGTGAGGAGGTATTATAGGTAGGGATTATGAAGTGGTGCAAAAAACCTGTTGAGGGTGATGAATATATTCATTATCTTGCAGGGGTGGCTCAAAGTCTACATCCTAAATATGTGCAGTTTATATATGTTAACTGTGCCTCAATAAAGCTGTTTAAAAAAAGATCTCTGTGCGGCATAAGCTTACCATAGGTGTATCTTTAAATACATCTTTTAAATGATGCTTTGAAGTGTTGGGTCTAGCACAGGGGTGAGAGCACTGGGAGCAGCAGTGACCACTCCCCTCATTTGCTTGGGTTCTAGCCATCATCCCCTTGGGCATCTTGCCACTCTCTCTGGCTTTCAGGTCCAAGTTCATGCAGGGTCGCTGCTGTTATTGGTTTGCTCTTTCACTGCTTATCTTTTTATCCCTGACATATTTTTCTCAGGGCTTAGATTCTCAATGAGGTCTTTTTAAAAAAAAGATAATGTGTAAAACTGGTAAACACCCTTCTTCCATTTCTTCCTGAAAAAACCATACCAGTTCTTAATGTAAACAACACTGTTTTTTGGCTTTTGTTTTGGGTTTATTTTTTGGTCAATTAGAAGTATTAACTTTAGCCTTCTATTTGACATTTTAAAGTGAGAGAATTAGAATAAATTACCATTTCTTTTTCTTTTTTCCCTTTTTAGTTAATCAATTAGTTAATTAATTAATTATCTTATGGAAGTATAGTTGGTATACAATGTTATATTAGTTTCAGGTGTGTAACATAGTGATTCAACAATTCTAAACCTTATGCATTGCTCTCTACAGTAAGTGTAGTATTACTGACTATATTCCCTATGCTGTACTTTTCATCTCTGTGACTTACTTTATAACTAAAATTTTGTACCTCTTAATCTCTGTCACCCATTTCATCCATCCCCCCACCCACCTCCCCTCTGGCAACCACCAGTTTGTTCTCTGTATTTGAGTCTGTTCCTCTCTTTTTTGTTTGTTTTATTTTTATATACCTCATATAAGTGAATCATATGGTATTTGCCTTTCTCTGTATGACTTATTTCACTTAACATAATACCCTCTAGATCCATCTATGTTGTCACAAATGGTAAGACTTCATTCCTTTTTATGGCTGAGTAATATTCCATTGTATGTGTATACCACATCTTTTTTATCCATTCATCTATCAATAGACACTCAGGTTGCTTCCATAGCTTGGCTATTGTAAATAATGCTGCAATAAACATAAGGTGGCATATATCTTTCAAATTAATGTTTTTGGGGTTTTTTTTTTTTTTTTAAACCATTTGGTATTTTTTTTTTTTAAGATTTTATTTATTTATTTGACAGAGAGACACAGTGAGAGAGGGAACAGAAGCAGCGGGAATGGGAGAGGGAGAAGCAGGCTTCCCGCAGAGCAGGGAGCCCGATGCGGGGCTCGATCCCAGGACCCTGGGATCATGACCTGAGCCGAAGGCAGACGCTTAACGACTGAGCCACCCAGGCGCCCCTGTTTTGGGGGTTTTTTGGGTAAATACCAGCAGTGTAATTACTGGATTGTATGGTATTTCTATTTTTAATTTTTTGAGGAACCTCCATTGGTTGGCATACTTTCTAGTGAAAATTGGTGTAAGTAGATAGACTCTATTAATTTGGCCAAGAAAATTAAAAAGTATGAGGGCTGGCTCAAGGATCCCATCTGGTTCTTGAATTAATTTCAGCCTACAGTCAAGCACCTCTAATGACAGGCGGTTTTCTCCTTCTGGGGAAAGCATGTACTAGAGTCATGGGTTTCAAGGAATAAAAACTTAAAGACCACCGGATGAAGGTATTTCTCTGTGAAAATCTGTCCTGCTTGTGTCTGTGTTAAAGGCTGTATCTCTCCCTTCCTAGGGCCCCTTTCTTTATCTCTTTCTGTGTGACTGTGTGTGGTCTCCTTGCATGTCTATTTCTCCTCCCCCTTCTTCAGCTGTCTTAACTATATCTTAAAGTTAAAATATTTTTTATTGTTTTATTTATTGAATGGGATGTTTGATTTGCCTTCCTTAAAAGTAGATGGGTGGTATATTTTATTCCTTTCAAAAAACCACTCCAATTAGAATGAAACAAATAAAATCTAGTTGCTATATGCTTTTTATATATATGGCCTTCAATTTGCTTTTCTCTGGGCTAATGACACCTCTCTCCTCACCTCTCTCCCCGCCCGCTCTAATTAACATGTAACAATGTAATAAATTATTATAGTTCACAGACTTATTTGTAGGTGGTGTCAGAAAGTACATTACCATGGAGTTGACAGTGTATATATTTGTTATTTTTCTCTTCAAGAGTTTTATTTTACCTATTTTAATTGCTAACAAAAATATGATGATTAAAATAAAACTAGTTAGGTATATGTATTTTTAAAAACTCACTTACTTTACAAAATTATAATCTTCCAAAAAAGGACTTGGTAAATTCATTTTGATTATGAAATCAGTAGTGGTCAGTGAGAAATGTCAATTGTCTTATACTGGAGTTGGTTACTTTTCATATCTTTGTATGAGAGGGCAGTTTTGACCATACCATTTACACTGACAGTATATCAAAGACACTGGTTTTAGATATTCAGTTTCCCACAGTATAAGACCCTTGAACTTCTCAGGAAACTTACTTCATAAACTATTGCTAATCATCTGTGAGTCTGGTGTTCTACCAAATAAAACATAAAACCACGATAATGGACTTTATCAGCAATTAAAGTGCAATATGAAATAATATTAGAGCAAGGCAAATGAGAGAGATTATAAAAGAGTTTTGGAAACTTTAAGCAAAAAATATTGTAAATTGATTTGGTCAATTCTGCAAGGAGCTTAGAAAAAAGCTTAAAATCCTGTGCCTTTGATTCTATATTACATTTTATTATTTTAATCACAGAGAATAAACAGCACAAGACAGGCGAAGTTTTATTTTTTTGAAATACAAGCTGGAGAGAACTTCTTTTGCAGCTTCTTTATTATATCATCATCTCTTCCCAACTCTGCTCTTACTCTGTGACTTCCTGATAAAGAACAGTTATAAAATTTCCAGAATTACACCCACCTGCAGCAGCAAGATTTAAAGATGGGAGTATTTCCAGAAGGAGAGTTCAGCCACATTCCCACTGACCTCTGGGGATATAAAGCAGCCTTGGAGTGAAAAGGAGCAGCAAGGCTCTTTAACAATAGACATCTATTTAGAAGGAGCTCTCACCTGCATCCCGTCTCCAGCCCATGGGCTTTTCTGTCCCTTCGAGAAAACAATGATATCTGAGCAATTGATACTCCTTTATGGGCAGACCCAGAAGCTGATACAATGCTACATCGAATCTGGAATGAGAAGTGACCACCAACGAGACGAGGAGAAATCACAAGAGCTGCTCAAATTAGAACAGATGTCAGCCTTGGATGTTTCCATACTGCAAAGAACACATACTCTTCTTGGAAAGGAACAGGCAGCAAGCATGGCGTGCTTTACCCGTAGGACCGCAGGTCTCAGGGTGAGACTAATTCCTCATGCCTGCCTGTGAAGGGACCTGGAGGCTGCAGCCTTCCCTGGGATTCTTAAAAGACAGCTAACTTCTGGCAGCAGGGCCTGATGTCCATCTCCTCTTTTGCTGCCTAACGTCAGCAGTAGGCTGAGGAGACCAGAGTAGAGGCATCCAGGCCTTGCATTCTTGGGCTGAGATCAGTCCCAGGATTCCTTACTGTGTAGTCTCATTTGCCTTTGTAAAGTCAAGAGCGCCGCTCCCACCACGCTACTGCCATCTGTGCTACCCTAAATCTCAATATGAGCTCTGACCACTGCAAGCAGGGAGTATTCCTGCCAAGCCCATGGCCTTGGAATGGTCTGAGCTCAAAGACATTTGCCGTGTCAAATGGGTATCAATCTAGGAAGAGGCAGAGTTCAGATTCCCTGGGAGGAAGAGCTGCTTTAGGAGTAAGTATTGATTTATATCAGGTGGATCAAGCTGAGGATAAAGATGACTAAGTTCAAGGCAATTGTGACATCACTGGATGATTAAGAACTTGTCAGCGTCTGCTTAGGCTTAAAGGATCATCCAAGACTAAAGGAATGAGGACTCAAGGCTAGGGGCCTCTAATATTATATGAATAATAGTTATCAGTTGAAGTCTTTCTACGTTCCATACTAGCTAAATAGTTGCTGGATATGTGTTCATCCTCAATAAATATTGAGAACCGTATTAGGTGGACATCAACAAGTGTTTATAGAGAACCTATTTTGTGCTGGATTAAATGCTTAATTATGGAGATATAGCTGAGAGCAAATCAGAAATAACCCTTGCCCTCTTGGAACCTACATTCCATCTAAACATTCTCTTCATGTTATAGGTGCGTGAAACCAGGGCTCAGAAATTTAACTTAGCCAAGGACACATAGCTTGTAAATAGCAGAACGGGGAGATTCAAACTCAAATCTTCTGGCTCATATATCTTTCTGGTAAGCTCTAGACTAGCAATTTTAAATGGTTTTCCTATGATACACATCATATTTGATATCTGTTATATAATATGCTCTCAAAGGCTGGGCTGTATTATTGATAAAACAGAATTTAAGGAGACAAACCATGAGAGACTACGGACTCTGGGAAACAAACTGAGGTTCTAGAGGGGAGGGGGGTGGGGGGAAGGGTTAGCCTGGTGATGGGTATTAAAGACGGCATGTACTGAATGGAGCACTGGATGTTATAAGCAAACAATGAATCATGGAACACTACATCAAAAACTAATGATGTAATGTATGGTGATTAACATAACATAATAAAATAAAATAAAATAAATTTATAAATTAAACAAAAAAAACAGAATTTAGTTTTTTTTTCTCATTAATGTTAGGAAAATGCATCTAGAAGAAAATTAGTGTTATAGGAATACTCAAGAATCTGCTCTAATTTATTTTAAACAAATATTTAAAAAACTTCATTGATTTAATGATCACGAGTACAAGTCCTACATTCAAGTGTTAGACACCAGTAATTCCTCATATGATGAGCTGTTTGCTGAGCCATAGGTGGGCTAGACTATCCTATGCTCCTCCTAGTGGGTCAGGCATGGGACGTGGAGGAGAAGGCATGACTGTTGGTCCCAGACAAGGGCTCTTCATCCCAAAATTACAGAGCTATTTGGCAGTCTGGCAATCTCCTTTCCTCTACCTCTGGAGGATTAAAGGGCCAGGGTTTCTAGAACTCATTTGGCTTAAAATGATGTCATCTTTCTCATTGTAGAGCCCTGGGGAACTTACATTTTCTGACTGAGGAGGACTGAACAGTGTGGAAAGTTCAGTTGTGGCCCTTCTGCGTCAGTTTCCATCTGAGTCATAAAAGCCTCTTCCACTGGACATAGTCTTGAGGACAGAGTAACAGGGATATGATCACAGGATTCTTACCTCAGATGATAAAACTGGATATTCGGGGTGTGGTTACAATTGTTTAGAAAGACACTTATAAGCTAATCTTTATTATAGAGCCATAGTTCTCCCTCACCTAAGCAGAACTTTAAAAATGTGTATATTGAAATCTTTCCCCAAAAGTGATTTGGTATAGAGAAAGTCCCTTCTTACATAACAAAGAAGGGGAGGAAACTGTTACATATGCACTTATTCTTTCATATTCTAACAGAATAGTCACAGTGTAAACAAAACCAGGTTGAAATGTTTTTAGGTAGGCACACATCAAATCAGTCAGGTTTTGGTAAAGGATTAAGAAACCAATGTAGGCAGTTCAAGTGCATGGTGTTTGATACAGGGAATTAGATGTTTATAAAATCAATGGAAAAGCTAGAGGAGTAGAAGTGGAGACTGCAAACGACATTGACATTCAAGGTCACGCCACCGCAACTGGGATTTACAGGCCAGGAGACCACAGCCACCCCACCCACCCCACACCCAGAATCTGGAGACAGACAGGAGAACACAGAGTCTGGCTCCTGTACACCCACAGCTATCTAGAATGACCACAGAAAGATGGCCTGTCCAACCCTTCCACCTTCTAAATCTCTTGGGAGTGTTTCTCACTGGTGGAAACTAAATCATGCGTCCAAGATGCAAAATCAGTCCCTGGTTGCAAGAAAGTTTCAGAAATGTAGTGTTTGCCTTTCTACATCTGAGGGAGGTAGAGAAGATTGTAGAGGGCAGAAACTATCTAGTGCACATCTGTTTTTATGTTATACTAAAAACACAGGAAACATTACTCTTATCTTCCGTGAGCATAGGATCTTTGGCAAAGTTAATGTGTTACCAATAGATTGGAGACTTCAGCAGCCCAAAACTCCAGGCAATACTTAACAAGATAATTATGTTATATAGAAATAATTTTTTTCTGGTAAATTCAAGTATGCTCTTCCTAAGAAGTGATATGATGATATCATTTTAAATTCTCACCCCTATGATGCTTATGGATTAAGTATTTTTGACATCTTTGCATATAAATAGCTTGAAAATTTTGAGTGAAATGAACCACTAATTGAACAAAATAATTTAGATTTTCATTAACAAAAAAATCTTATACTTAGTGTTATAATCAATCTAATAAATATCACATTGATTAATTATGTTTGTGTTGATTGATTTTTACTTTTTTATGACTAAAATGAACCATGCCAAAAAAGCTGATTTTAGTGTATTAAATTTTCCTGTGGTTCAATTTTCTTTTCCTTCTTCTGTGACTAGATTTAGGATCTACATATATCAGAACGCTATTTTCTGGTATGAAACACAAAAAAAAGACTAAAGTGTTGAATAATATTAACTGAATAATGTTGAAGAAATTTTTCTGGTCTTCAACTGGCCCAGGAAACAGACTGTGTGGCAGGAATTTGCCTGCAGGTGGTTAATCGGTGAGTGTTCTTGAGAGAAACACCCATGAGCATTGAGGAACACAGGATTGGGCAGAGGGAGCAGCTGAACTATGATTCAGCTATACCAGAGGCCTCAGAGGATCCTTTGGAGTTGAGATGACCCTTTAGAGTTGTCCTGAGTCACGGCAAGGAGATTGACTCTTTGTATACCTGTCTTGACCATCCTGCATGTAGGTAGTGTTCAGAGAATAGGTGTCACCTTGGGGGAGACAGCATCCTTCTACAAAAGGAAATGTGCAGAGAGGAACTCATCTATTAGTAGTCAACAACCTGGTATCTGGAAGTGGCTTAGCACTTAAGGAGGATCTGGCTGTCAAACCACAGCATTGACCACATCTTTGATAGACACCACATTAAAGACACCCTAAGAGACACTTAGTTTTCAATGCTGTCTTATTTAAGGAAAGCATTATTTGTTTGGACACGTTGATGCATTCTATATCAAAAATACAGTATATGTCTTAAGTTTTAAATTCTGGAAAACATTCTGCTTAGCTTGTACTTATATGCATAGTACCTATTATTTTTCTATATCAGAAGATAATTTTAGTTTATTTTACAACTACTTTGAGAAATTCAACTTTGATTTTGTGTTGTATGAATTACGACTACTGTGAATGTTCTCTTATTAATATAACATAATGGATATGGGTATATGGGTAGCCTATTTTCCACACAACTTTAGATATCTTGCATGAGAAAAGATTTTGTTTTTAATCTGATGTGTCATGTTATAAAAAAAAAATAAGTCTTAAATCTTCAAGAAGCAACCCAGTTTTATTTGCATTATTAAACTAACACTTCAGATCCTTCAATGAACAAGTTTCAATTTTATGAATTGTAGAGTACAATACTGTCTGGCTAGTTAAAATTAAAGGAAAGGATACATAGTTTCTAGTTAAATTTGTTTACGATATATTGTATTAGAAGTCAAGTAATTTATAAATCAGTGCAAACAAGAAGGTACGTAACAGAGACATAAAGTTGATTTTGTGGAACATCCAACAGAGATCATGAAGTACAGTCATTAGAGGAAGTTCCCTCAGAACAATAATATATGTGGGGCACCTGGGTGGCTCAGTTGGTTGAGCAACTGACTTGATTTTGGCTCAGGTCATGATCTCAGGGTTGTGGGATCGAGCTCCAGGCTCAGCATGGAGTCTGCTTGGGATTCTCTCTCTCCCTCTCCCTCTGCCCCTTCCCCATGCTTGTGCTCACTCCAAATAAATAAATAAATAAATAAATAAATAAATAAATAAAATCTTTTAAAAATGATAATACATGTGACATATGCAATTATAGAAACATACGCATGCAAAAGTTACCGCATTTAGCACAGAAGCCAGGTGATTAATACAAATCAATCTGTGTTACAGAAACGAAAAATTTTACTATTAATCAGCAGCAATCAGCAAAGAAATTAAATCAGAGGGAGCTTTTAAATAGATAGAGACAAGTAAGGAGAAACTTTCAAGTGAAGAAATTAGAAGCAAACCTTGGGAAATACAATTGATATAAAAAATCAGTCATGGTTGAAGATAAATCATATTATGATTGCTGTATTAACCACCATATGAATGGCAACTATTTTTCTAGAGAATATTAATATACTAGTATTTTCTGGTGTTCACTAGACCTTGCTTCTTTTGCCAACTTTATTTTCTTAAAATATATCTTTTCTTCAGAGAGATTGCTATTACTGATCTTTTAAAAGCTCATGGGAACGGTTTTCTCCTTTCTTCATGTTGCATTTAAATCATCCTGAGACTTTCCTAATCAGACACACATTTGGCTGCTGAACAAAGAACAGGCTCACCAGTCACATAATTACCTGAGGTTGTAACAATGATTCATTTACACTAAGATGATTAAGGAATGCTTATGTTTTAGGTGAAAGCCAAGAATCCAGTGGTGAACATCAATGATTTTTTATGAATCTGGAAGATATTTTACCCCAAATTTCTCCTATCAGCAAGTAAAAAACCAACAAACAAAACAAAAACAAAACAAAAAACAAAGAACACTGGAATTGCCTTGTAAAATTAGCTTTGGGAGTTGGAATATCCATTATATAGATCAATTGTATGTATTAACGGGCTCTTTATTGGCTGGCAGCTGTCTCCCAGTGACCCAATGAGACTCACCACATAAAATCAAGGTATCATAACAGGAGACAATAAAGAAACAGCATTTTCACTAAAGACACCTACCTTCTGAAACTCCATGATTTCTCCAGGCTGAACATTGAGTCCATTTGAACTGATATGCTCAGTGTTTCTCAGCACACCATGGACCTCTGGTTTCCCACATCAGCACCCTCATGGTCAACCTGATTTTAGCCACACTGCACAGTTCCAGGCAACCTTGGGCTTACCTCAGCTGACAGTGTCCTACCTCCAGGCCCATGTTCTTTGTGATGGCCTTCCTGCACTTAAGAGTAGCCCACACGTGTGAGGGAGTTTTAATGTCCTGACGCAATTCTCACTGAGGAGGGATAGAAACTGGTAGGTGAATACCCCATCTTCCACCCATCCTTCAGTGGACAGTTCTAGGAGGCATTCTGCACATTTCCTAGGAACTCCCAGAGGAACTGAGCCCACCGTGCAAAGCAGCAACCTCAATGATGCACCTAGAGGCTGGATTTTCCTCCTTTCCTGCCTCACTTCCCTCCTCATCACTTCTCTCAGGGACCACCTCCCAAATAAGAAGGCTTAATCTGAAGCCAAGTTCTTGTTTTAGTTTGCCTTTTGGGGGAACCCTGATTAGCACACTTCTGATTATTGTTATCATCATCATCATTAATAATTATCTCATCTCAAAAATGAATCATCTCAAAATCCTCCCTGATTAAATTTGGCAAATGTTAAGTTTAAATATGTACATGGGTCTCTATTTTTGGACTGTTTTGTCCCATTGATAAATTTATATATTGCTTGGAATTGTGTTTACATTATAATACATTGCATATGTTAACTTATGCTTGCCTTTAATTTTTTCTCCTTTTCAAGATATTTGTAGCTTTTCTCAGTGATTTTTCATAAGAATTTTAAATTAGTTTTATCCATTTCTAAGATTAATCATATGCATAATTACAGTAAATGATTTCTGAAATTGCATCAAACTTATATGTGAATATGGAAAAATTGCATTTTATATGTTATGTTGTTTCACTCAGAGATAAGATATATTTTCCCAAGCATCTTAGTCGTTTTGAGCTGCTTATAAAAAAATACCATAGACTGGGTGTCTTATAAAGAAAAGAAATTTATTCTTCACAGTTCTGGAGGCTGGGAAGTCCAAGATCAAGGAGGCAACAGGTTTTATGTCTGGTGAGGGCCCACTTCGTTCAGAGGTGGTCATCTTCCTCCTGTAACCTTACCTGGTGGAAAGGGCAAGGGGACTCTCTAGGGCCTCTTTCATAAAGGCACTAATCCCCTTCATGAAGGCTCCACCCTCATGACCTATTCACCTCTCAAAATCCCCACCTCCAAATACCATCACATTAGGGGGTAGGTTTCAATACATGAATTTTGGGGAAACACAAACATTCAATCTATAGTGTTCAGATATTACTATTATATGATTTTAAGTCTTGTGCCTTTCTTACAAAAATATCCCTAAGTATTTTCTGTTTGGTTTGCTATTATTATTATTTTTTTTTTTTAAAGATTTTATTTATTTGACAGAGAGAGACAGAGCGAGAGAGGGAACACAAGCAGGGGGAGTGGGAGAGGGAGAAGCAGGCTTCCCGCTGAGCAGGGAGCCCGATGCGGGGCTCGATCCCAGAACTCTGGGATCATGACCTGAGCCGAAGGCAGACGCTTAACGACTGAGCCACCCAGGCGCCCCTTTTTTTTTTTTTTAATTTTTATTTTTATTTAATTATTTGAGACAGAGAGAATGAGAGAGAGAGAGCACATGAGAGGGGGGAGGGTCAGAGGGAGAAGCAGGCTCCTTGCTGAGCAGGGAGCCCGATGCGGGACTCGATCCCAGGACTCCAGGATCATGACCTGAGCCGAAGGCAGTCGCTTAACCAACTGAGCCACCCAGGCGCCCTGGTTTGCTATTATTGACTGATATTTGTTTTTCAGTTTGGATCTTTAACTGGTGGCTAATATAAAGTCTGTTTTTGTTATTTTTTTCTTTTATCTGGCTACTTCACTAAATATCTTAATAGTCTGTTATGTATTCTGGGCATCTAATCATTTCATAAGTATGTATGTGACTTTGCCTCCTCTTCTTTAATATTTTTATTTAATATTTAATATTGATTAATTGAATTTCTTTTCTTTTTTTTAATTTAAATTCAATTTGCCAAGGTATAGTACATCATTGGTTTTTGATAGAATGTTTAATGATTCATCAGTTCAGTATAACACCCAGTGCTCATCACATGGATGGGACTGGAGGGTATTATGCTAAGTGAAATAAGTCAATCAGAGAAACACAATTATCATATGGTTTCACTCATATTTAGAACATAAGAAATTGTATTTATTTTCTCATTGCATTTGTTAAAACCTCCCAAGTGATGCTGAATTGCAGTAGTGTTAGCAGGTATCTTACACATCGTTCTGATTTTTAGTGGGAATTATCTCAGTATTTAACTATTTCATACACTAGAATTTTGGTAACTCGTGTTTATCATACTTAAGTAGTTTTCTTCTATTTTCATTTTTTTAAAGATTTTATTTATTTATTTGAGAGAGAGAGAATGAGAGAGAGCACATGAGAGGGAGGAGGGTCAGAGGGAGAAGCAGACTCCCCGCCGAGCAGGGAGCCCGATGCGGGACTCGATCCTGGGACTCCAGGATCATGACCTGAGCCGAAGGCAGTCGCTTAACCAACTGAGCCACCCAGGCGCCCTCTTCTATTTCCGTTTTATGTAGAGATTTTATTATGAGGTTTAACACAATTCTAGGAATTGAGGGAGTGGAATGGATTGAGGGGAGAATGTCGCATGATTATATGCAGAGGGAAGGAGACAGTAAGTACAAGAGTTTGATGAAAATAAAAGAGAAATTATTTAGCAAAGTTGTGTTTGGGAAGATTTACACATGAAGTTTATAGGTGGAGAGAGATGGGCTTGAGGAAGAGGTAGAACCCCTTCTCTGGCAAAGCAGGAGAGAGGGAAGTCAAAGTCCTTGAAGCCCCAGAGAAACTCTGACTTGAAGAAGGGGGGTGTTTCTTTCTTTGTGAATGACCTCATCTTTCATGAAAGAGACTGGTTGTAAAATGGACAGAAAAGAGGGCTTGTCTGAGGTTTGAGATTGACAGGTGTGAATGATAGGTTGTGTCACAAGGCTGTAGGACTCAGAATGGTGAACATGGACTGGGACACAGGGAAGCTTAAGGAATTTTAAAAAGTTCAAATTAGTGATAGTGAGTTCAAGGAGGCTGATGGATGTAAAGAGGCTACGGTCAGAGGGAGTGATGTCAAGATTCCACATGAAAGAGAGTGTCCCACGTGCTGAAGGTGGGTGTAATGGTTTAATAGAGTAATCATGAGTGTAGTTAAAATCAGAGAACTCCAAGGCAAACATTTTGAAAGTGCCATCAGCATGGAGGCTGAAGGAAATCTAAATTGATGGTAGAGATTTTGGAAAGAAAGAACAAAAATAAACCAGGGCTAAGCCACTGAAAAACCTGAGATCCGAAGATGGCAGTGATAAGCATGAGCAGGGGAGTAGGCCTGTATGATGAGCTTAGTGGAATTCCAGTGGTGGCCTTGGCAGAAGCAGTGGGGAGGAAGGAATACTTTGGTGATTCTGGGGGGGGCGGTTAGAACAAGAATCCAATGAGCTGATGGATGCACAGCTAGGTGGTAAAGTATCGCTGGGCAAGAGAGGGACATGTGTTCAGGAGTCTGCAGATGGGCAAATCAAGTGAGCATAAGAAGAAATAGGAAGCAGGAAATCACAAGTTAGTTTGTAATCAATGTGTTATTTGCATCTGAGTTTGGTGATTATGCTGTATCTTATCAATGAGGGATGTGTAGAACACCCAGAACCAAAGATTCAATTAGAACTTTGTGGTGGGTGGCTTTTCAAAACCTTGTTTTACAGGAGCTCAGAAATGTTAAAAGATGTGTCCAAGAACATGTAGCTAATGAGTGGTGGAAGAAGAATCCAAATGAGACCTCAGCTCCAAAGCCCATGTTGCCCCATTTCACAATGGTTCTG
The DNA here is from genome assembly GCF_004348235.1 of Phoca vitulina. Lineage (NCBI taxonomy): Eukaryota > Metazoa > Chordata > Mammalia > Carnivora > Phocidae > Phoca > Phoca vitulina. The sequence goes on from NW_022589712.1 coordinate 30,307,049, forward strand.
TCTGGAGGTTGGTTAGCTTTACAGGTTTACCCAGCTAGGGAATGAGAGATGGAGGATTCAAACTTACCCCCCACCACCTCCCCTCCAGGAACTCTCAGTTTGTTCCTCATGGTTGAGTCTTTGCGGCACCTGGGTGACTCAGCCAATTAAGCATCTGCCTTCGGCTCAGGTCATGATCCCAGGGTCCTGGGATTGAGCCCCGAATCAGGCTCCCTGCTCAGTGTGGAGTTTGCTTCTCCCTCTCCCTCTGCCACTCCCCCTGCTTCTGCTCTCTCCCTCAAATAAATAAATAAATAAATCTTAAAAAAATAAAAATTAAAAAAAAGAGTCTTTTATAGTTTGTTTCCCTCTCTGATTTCATCTTATTCTATTTTTCCCTCTCTTCCCCTATGATTCTGTTTTGTTTCTTAAATTCCACATACTGCACCCCAATGTTTATAGCAGCAATGTCCACAACAGCCAAAATATGGAACGAGCCCAGATGTCCATGGACAGATGAATGATAAACAAAATGTGGTATATATTTAATGGAATATTACTCAACCATCAAAAAATGAAATCTTACCATTTGCAATGACGTGGATGGAACTAGAGGGTATATTATGCTAAGTGAAATAAGTCAATCAGAGAAAGACAATTATCATATGATTTCACTCATATGTGGAATTTAAGACTGACTTTTAAGGGTCTTCTTTCCCCCATCTATTTCCTGTTGACGTCGGGCTCCCAATTACAAACAGCATTGTGTCCTGCCTGCTTTTAGCATTTTCCTTAGATCTGCTCCTTTGCAAGCAGCTTTCCATCCACAGACTTTTCTAATGGCTCTTCCCTGCTTCTTATATACCTTCCAAACCTGTCTTTTCTAGGCCTCATCCTGGGTCTCACACAGAGGTAGTGCACACTGTGGTTCTAGACCTGGGTAAGACCATCTGGGTTTTAATCTTGGTTTCTTCATCTCTCAGCTGTGTGACACAGGGAAAATTACTTCACAGTTTTGTGCTCCAGTTTTCTCGTCTGTGAAATTGGGGAGATGATGGTCCTCCCCTCATTAGCACATTGTGTGCATTAAGTGCATTAATGTAGAAAACTTTAGCACAGTGCATGACATAGAGTAAATGAGCAATATATATTATATAAAAAATAGGATTAGATGTTTCTGGGTGACTAATGTAACCAATTAATTAGTACTTATGTACTCATGGATGGCTATGACTATACATTTTTTTCTATCCCTGAACACGAATGTGCATTTTCCCATTTTTTTATATATTAATGAAATGAATAGAATTCCCAGCAATGGCTTACTACGGAGGCAGACATTTTGGGTAAGAATCCTTCCAGCAGTCCTCAGATCACACCACATAAGCTCCCTTTGAATCATGGAGCTGGCTCTGTGAAAACACAGTTGACAGCATTGGGCAGAAGGGTGCCCACACTTGCCAACACCCCTGACAAGAGTGAGCAAAACTTTTTTTTTAAAGATTTTATTTATTTATTCATTTGAGAGAGCGAGAATGAGAGAAAGAGAGAGCACATGAGAGGGTGGAGGGTCAGAGGGAGAAGCAGACTCCCTGCTGAGCAGGGAGCCCGATGCAGGACTCGATCCTGGGACTCCAGGATCATGACCTGAGCCGAAGGCAGTCGCTTAACCAACTGAGCCACCCAGGTCCCCAAGAGTGAGCAAAACTAACTACAAGAATAACCAGAGCTGCGTTTCTTATTGCTCCCTTCAAATGGTGTTGGTGTGGCAACTAGATGTGTTTACCGTCCCCACTAGGCTCCTGTCTAAAAGAATTATGAAAAGCATCATAGGGCATCTATAAATGCAATTATTTCCCTCTATATAAATCTTCAATATTTCTCTATCAATGGGATCCTACACTGAACTTCATGCTTCTATTGACTTCAAATGGGAGAGAAAAGACTATGGATTGGTATAATTTCTTTTTTTTTTTTTAAGATTTTATTTATTTGTTTGTCAGAAAGAGAGAGAGAGAGAGCACAGGGGGAGTGGCAGACAGAAGGAGAAGCAGGCTGTCTGCTGAGCAAGGAGCCTGATGCAGGACTCGGTCCCAGTGGGATCATGACCTGAGCTGAAGGCAGCCGCCTTAACCAACTGAGCCACCCAGGCGTCCCTGGATAGATATAATTTCTTGTTTTGAAATAATATTCTATATTTTAGAAGTTGGTAACTATTCAATGGAATTGTTATCCATGTGTGAGCCTGGATTTCTTTTTCGACTGTTATGCATTTCCTTTTTAATGAAATTTTAGGACAAGTTGTTTTTGTTTTTGTTTTTGTTTTCTGGTTAGGATCAGAAAATCAAAGAAAATGTAAATAAACTAAACAGAAAAACAAATCAAAAGGAATCAGTCTTTTATCAATGTCATGCTTTGCTCCATTAATTGAGTTTGACATTTGGAAATTTATGAAAGGTTTTCCTGTGTATGAGGATTTTCCCACATGACATAGGCATTTTCTACTGAGTCCTTTTGATAATTTTAAGTGTCACTATCCAATGAGTGTCAAGTGCCAGTGTGATTAAACTCAGGCATCTAAATGGTTTGGTTGAATAACCAGTGGAGCTCTTTATGGTAAAACCCAACCTGGTCAGGGATTGGTTTTAAAAGAAACTGTGTACTTTGTTAATTAGGATTTTCTTTTTAATAAAAAAAGTTACAGTAAATGTTTTGAAAAGCAAAATATAAAAAGGACATATGAAACATTTCTGTCTGAACTAGAATAAGATTCAGAATCTAGAGCAGAGCTTCAAAAGCCAAATATCCAACTGAAATTACCAAGAACAGCTGCAATGTGTAGTGGCTTGGGAATAATGATGGGAGCTATCTGGGATTGTTTTTCTTTATAAGCTTGGTATTTTTGTCTTCTATTCTTTACCATAGTCAAAGTGTCCTGGCTAATAAAGATTACTCTGTGAATGAAATGAATGACTAGAATAACCTCTATAAACCTCCAGTGGGCTACTAACCATGTCCATGGCCATATCTCTTCTACGAGAGGAAAAATCTTCTCACATTACTTAGACATATTCATGAAGTATTCCTCCATTTTTAAACATATTTTGTTTTGCACACTTTACTTACAATAACTATCTCTTTCTTTGAAGGAACATTTAAACAACTTCAGGGGAAAAAAGCACAAGGTAAGATATCTGTATTTGAAAAGAGACATTAAAATATCAACTTCAAAAAGCATGGGGGAGAAAACACTCATGTTTCCCATTTCTTTTCCAAAACAAAGGAAGTAAGAAATTCTTTCACGGTTTTTATTTGTTTTTCAAATCACATTGTCCTCAACTTTTAAAATAATAATCTTCCTTGACAGTCATTTAATAATTGTGAGTGATCTATGACTTTATTATAAAGTATTCATCTAATGATCTATTTCCTTTACCCCAGGGGCCAAGTACAAAGCTAGGGAATTATCTTGGTGATACTTTTAATAACTTCCTGTGGGATTGCGAACCTCAACCGAAGCTGACTCTGCAAAGGAGTTAATCATGTAATTTCACAGATTAGACACCACAGGGTTACTAATGAGAAACTTCAGCTTAGTGATAAACTTTTTTTTTTTCCAGGAATATTTTGAGAGGCCTGTAACCTTTGGCTGACACCCAGCAAGGCTATTAGTTTAACCATGGGATGCACTACCAAATGCATAAGAGTCAGCAGAACTTCTTTTCTGGAAAGTTGATTGTAAGAATAATTTGGTTAAAGAGACCTCAGAAACAGATGGAATGGGTGAAAGGGGAAAAAAAGACAAGCATAAAGAAACTTAACTTCCGTTGGTTGGCATAACTGCAGCTTCTAGTGTCTTTTCAACCATATGTTCAAGATGGAAACTGCAGTTCACATTTAAATGTCACGCTGCCCTTGGTTCCATAAACATGTATCATCCATCACTAAATATTTAGATCTGAATTGTTGGAGCTGAGTTCTGTGCCAGGGTAGGGGGATTAATTCCTCTCAAGGTCCTCACATGATGGATTTTCCACTGAAGTAAACATCCGAGAAGAGCTCACACTAAAGCCATAAAATATATAAATAAAGTTTAAAGTTTAATTAAGTCAACATTATTTAAAGTGGTTGTCATATTTTACGGTGAACTTTCCATGTTTATTTTGTATGACTCCTAATAAATAGCCCCTCCTGATCAGACAAAAAGCACAGCTAGGTTAAAGTCAAGGGCTCCAAACTTAGGGCCGGAAGAAGAATATTCCTGAGTTGGGGATAAGGCAACTTTTTTTTCCATTCTGTTTTTGTTCCAGAAAGTAGCCTGTTAGCCAGACACTGAGTCAATATCTTGTACGGACAGAATGTTTGAAAATCCTTTAAGGCTTTATCAGTTGGATTATGGGGAGATATATACCCACACAGATCGGAACACAAAATAGCATATAAAGGAGAATAATCCAAGTGATAGAACAACTTTCATTTTATTTTTTTATTTCTAATAAAAATAGAAAGCATAAGAAAAAAAATAACTGGTTCAAGTTAATTCATACCGGCTTATTATTTTTTCTTAAAAGCTGAATCCTTTTAAGGTACATAACCCTCTCCCCTCCCAAAATAAATCGGTAATCTAGGGCACTTGATTTTCTCCCTTCATCAATAATCACACACTTTTTCTTGTTTGATGGATATAGTATTGAAGGAGAGAGAAAGCAGAGGACACAGATCAGCTAAAGTGAATGTCTTACTGCACAGTGTTGAGCACAGTGCCACACAGTACCGACTTTCTCTTTTTAAAGCAAAACTCCCTTAATATGATAGTGAGAGCCCTAGTTCTTCCTACAGAAGGAATTTCTGTCCAGAGAAGTATTTAAGCCTGTAAGGAAACTTTTGGAGTTGGAATAACCCTCTAGCTGTCTTGACCAACCCTGATGTTTTGTGAGAAAACCAAAGCCGGGAGAAGTTAATTGTCACAGTTCACATAGCTAACTGGTGGCAACGTCTTCTAAAGCCCATCTTACTGCTTTCCTATCCAGAGCACTGATACCACAATGTGGATATCTGCTGAGGAAATGCATGGTAGGGATAACTGATGGTCTTGGAGAAGATGAAGAGTATAATAATACCTTCGAAGATTCTTGGGTTACTAAGTTGGGGCTTACATTTAATTTTGACAAGCTCCAATCCTTTATATATAGAAAAAAAGAATCTAGATGGATTTGTTTTCTGGAGTAAAAATATGTATCAAATGAAAAGATACATGCTATCAAAATGGTTTAGTACCACTTGGACTAGAGTTTGAGGTTTTAATGAGCTGAAAAAAACTTTAAAACATGACGGAAATTTGAGAAGGAAAACACAAAATTCATTTCATTCTTTTTTGCTGAGAAAATGTCTCTTTACATCGTCACACTTAGCATTTTAAAATGTGACAATTAATCATACAGCAAATGATTAGGAAATAAGCAGCATTCAGTTATATGTGTATATTTTAGTCCAACCTTCAAAGAAGACTACAGGGAAAAAACCCTACCAATAACAATATAAAACCTACGACCATTTTAAGGACTTGTATCACTACCTACAAACTCTCTATCCCCTTTTGATTTTATTAGTTTTTCTCAACTCCTTACATCATTCTTATGTGAATTTTTGGTTCCAGATAATTTCCTCTCCTTACTTCTACATAGTTCTCTTTGTCACAGTGAAACAATTGTATTTTCTATATGAATATATCAGTCTGCTAAATCGCTCTGTATTTATATAAATTATAGATTTATGATTTATATGTAGCTTCTTAAATGTGGACATGAAACCAATGGTAACTGATACCACTGATGTGGTGTTTACTGAGTGTATGCATGCAGGATGCACCCGACAAATAGTAATCCTCTGCAGATTTCATGTTTCATGAAATAACTATTTGATTAAAGGGAAAAGAAATGGAAATGAAATTATACTTTTACACGAAAAGAGTACGGATTAAGGTAGTTATTACAGAACACAAAAACATTATGCCAAATGCAGTCAATTTTGCGAAAACTTGCAAGCAAGTGATAGCTCATGGTTTCAATATCTAACAGATCTATTAAAAGATCTATTTAAAATTTACTAAAGTAAAAATAGGGAAGTGTAACCTCTACTTGCCTGGTGAATGATATGATGTTTATCTCATATAAAATTATATCACTCGATAATTCTAATGGTTAAAAGTTCTTTATTAATTTGCACATTCCAAAATCATGTTTTAATTTTTCTATAATCTACATGTCCAAACTTATACCTATATATATCTAGGTTGAGGAAACTTTTATTATTTATTTCTTATAGGTGTGTTAAAGAAATCAACTCAGATAAGAGAAATTTGCATTTATTTATTTAGTATTTTCTGCATATGGATGACCAAACTGATAGGTCTTTTAATGAATATTTATAAAATGCCATCCACAAAATTCTGCTTTGTTTTCTAGTATATTGCTTGCTGAGAAAACCTTTTCTCTTGATTCACACCTAACCTCAACCAATTAGAGTTTCAAGAGTGCAGTTTCTGATGCTCACAAATCGGGGACCAGGAAGGCTCACTGGAGTGCAAGTTAATTTCATTAATACACTCTCAGGGTAAGCACATGGGCAGCTAGTATTTCCAAATCATTTATTTTGTCTAAACATTATCCCTCCCTGAGTTATTTATATATTATGTGGTAGAAGTGGAGTGGGTGCTAAAGGTGGGCCAGATGAGAATCTTTCTAGATTTAGCTCACTGGTAGTTAATCTTGGGCTCTTTTCAAGGGAACTTTGGCAAATAGAAATGTCCATGAAGAGAAGCAAAGGTTTTTAGACAGAACAAGTTAGGTAATGAAGACGTACACTCTTTTTTAAAATTTTATTTATTTATTTTTATTATGTTCAGTTAGCCAACATATATTAGTTTTTGGTGTAGTGTTCAAGGATCCATTAGCTGTGTATAACACTCTTAAGCTTTAGCTATTTATTTTCCCAAACATTTATTATGAATACATCAATTTGTTCCACCAATATTTGCTGAGTGCCTTTTCTACGTTGTTGACTACCTCTTGCACGGTTAATGAGATTTAGTGAAAAGTAAGCTTTCTCCACTGTCACCTTGGTATGAAAAATTCCTTTAGGATTCTGCACACACACACACACACACACACACACTCGAAAACATGTGCGTGTGTAATTATATATATACATATTTGGTCTTAATATAACATTTATGTAATTATGTATTTATAAATTACATATATATTTGCAATCTATGTAAACACATATCATTCCATGCTCTTTGGCATTATTGTATCTGGTGACAAAAAGAGGGGGGAATGAAATTAAATTCATTAAACCTAATCAGTCTAGAAATGTCATTGACTTTCCAAGTTTACAAATTCTAAGTAAATACAGCGGTTTCATTTTAAATCGGGCTGAATGAACGAGGGTACTAAGAGACTACCTTTCTTTCTTCAGCTGGAAAGTCTCACGGAGAAAGCCTAAGGAAGATTCTGAAAATTAATATACATAAGGATGCCATTTGATCTACATCACAAAGCTAGTGGTTGCATAGCCTACTCACAAGTAATATAGACAGTATTCATCCCATATATGTTCTTTGCAAGTTACAAACCATGAAATTTCATCTCATTAAAATGTAAAGATCAGGGGTGCCTGGGTGGTGCCGTCGATTAAGCAGTTAAGCGTTCAACTCTTGGTTTCGGCTCAGGTCGTGATCTCAGAGTCCTGAGATCAAGTCCCACATTGGTCTCAGCGCTCCTTGAAATTCTCTCTCCCTCTCCTTCTGCCCCTCCTGCTCATACTCTCTCTCTCTCTCAAATAAATAAATAAATCTTTTAAAAAATGTAAGTATCAGTATAAAACCACCATACTTTCCTGATAAAATACTTTTTAGCTTAGTTGTGTTTTGACATTACTTTCATATTTATTATATAACCTCTATTTACTTTACTATTAGCAAACTCATACCCCAGGTAATAACAAAGTCTAAGGCCTTTATCTATGTGGCATCTTGAAAGCATGGTGATATCCTAAGGTTACATATTGTTTAAGTATAAAACAAGCAAATGTGTTTTGACAAGATATAAAGTACTGATATGAAGGTGGAAATTGTGTCTTTTAAGAATCTTGGGACAGGAAGGCCTTTATTTAAAATATGAAACCATAAGATGAAAACTTAAGAAAATAACTGGGGGTAATAAGTCATTAATATTATGAAAGTGGAAAAGATTAAATAAAAAATAAGAAAAACAAACTGAGGGTTCTAGAGGGGTGGGGGATGGGTTAGCCTGGTGATGGGTATTAAAGAGGGCACGTACTGCATGGAGAACTGGGTGTTATACGCAAACAATGAATCATGGAACACTACATCAAAAACTAATGATGTAACGTATGGTGATTAACATAACATAATAAAAAAATCTAAAAAAAAACAAGAAAAAATTTTTAATTTTTTATTTAAATTCTAGTTAGTTAACATAGAGAGTAATATCAGTTTCAGGTGTAGAATATAGCGATTCAACACTTCCATACAACATCCGGTGCTCATCACAAGTGCCCTCCTTAATCCCCAACACCTATTTCACCCATCCCTCACCCACCTCCCCTCTGGTAACCTTCAGTTAAAAACAAGGAATTTAATTGACAAAAGTACATGCATTCAACTTGAAAGAGACAGGTGTGATCAGTTTATAATTGAATCACTAACTTCAAAAATGAAAGAAAAAAATAGACTGTGGTCAGACATACGAATGGGAGAAATAAAATTTTAAATTATAATAGCATGGCATTACAGTGTGATTGGTTAGATTTGATTATAAAACTTCCCAATAAAGCTATATTTGTTCTTGGAAGATATCCCCGTCCCACTTCAGAGCTGGCTGCACATTAACAATGGAAGTAACGTAACCAGGACATACAATTATTACATACATAAAATTCAAGAATGCACATGAAAAACAGAGATAGTTAAACTGTGGAAAGTTTATTTGTGCACAGAACTTACTGTACAGTTATTTGTTGAATTGATTTTATTTCAATTAGCAATTTGCCAGACATAACCAGTGCTATCCCAACGGTAAGAACTATTAGTTACCTACTCATGCTTGGTAGACTCTGCACTTCTCACTCATTCTCCAACAGCCATGTGTGGGAGGCTCATTATCTCTATTTTGAAGAGGAGGAAAGCAATGCTCAGAATGAATAAGTAACTTCCGCATGATCACACAGGAAGTGACAAAGCTGTGATATCAACTCAGACTGGTCTGATATATAATCAGTCTTGTTCATTACACTATGCTGTAAACACTAAAAATATAATACAAAATGTGATTTTAAAGGAAATACTGGGCTTGTTTCAAATGTCTCTTTATTCCTTTTCCTCTCCTGAAACCAAACTAAACTTTAGCTTAAACTGTAAAAGCAATCATGTGAACACAAAAAATTCAAGAAGGAGGTGACGTGGCAGAAGGATTGATATGAGGATTTTGAAGGAAGAGGGGTGGGAGATTGCAAAAGATGACCATAGATTATTCCCATCCCCCTATGCATACCTGTTGCAAAGTGACTTTGCAGCTATTCCCATCAAAAGGTAAAGTCTGTTTCTCTATCTCTTGAAGCTGGTCTTGAACACACGACTTGCTTTGGCCAATGGACTTGGTAAGTAAGACAGAAGCAGAGTTTGCTTCCATCAGGACACAAGCAAGCCCAGTCTAACCAGCAGGAGAGGCCACATCGGGGAGGACCCAGGTGCCCTGACCAGCAGCCTGCCGACTGCCAGCCTGTGAGTGAAACCTCCTGTCCCAGCCAAGGTGCCAACGGACTGCAAGGAACCCAGATGAGAACTGCCCAGCCATGGGCCAAATTCCTGACCCACAGAATTATGAGTTGGTCAGTGTTGGTTTTTTCAAACCACAGAGTTTCATGGTGGTTTGTTAACATTGTAAATGCTGCAATAATTTAATTTTTTAAAGTACATGGGGGCACCTGGGTGGCTCAGTCAGTTGAACATCTGCCTTCAGCTCAGGTCATGATACCAGGACCCTGGGATCAAGTCCTGCCCTGGGCTCCCTGCTCAGCCGGGAGACTGCTTCTCCCTCTGCCTGCCCCTCCCCCTGCTTGTTCTCTCTCTCTCTCTGTCAAATAAATAAATAAAATCTTAAAAAAAATAATAAAGTACTTGGAATTCCTAGTCATTCTCCCCAGTAGTGACAGAGTTTGCATTGAGCCATGTAATTTTTGTTATATCCAATCTTACTTTGTGATCAAGTAATGCATTTGGTAGATGGTTTGGTTGCTATGGAATATTTTTTCTCTGAAGCAAGTGAATTCTTTAGGAATTCTCTGAAGTAACTGAATTTTTTAGGAATGAAACCCAGGATCTTGGCTTCATTAGCATCCTGCTTCTGGAACTGAGAGGCTTGGCTCAGTTACTGTCCTCAAATGGGTCTCTACAGCCAACTGAATGGAGCACAGACATGCTGGCTGCCATATGACTTTTAGGAGCTCTCACCCCTTTGCCTTTGTGGGCTGCTTCCCTCAAAAAAAATTAATGACTCTAATTTGTAATTGCATGGGTATAAAAGTGAATATACTAATATTACATATTAAAATATTTCCTACAATTCAAAGGTTCATTTTTTTTTGCTTCTAATTTTAAAAGAAACTAAAACACTTTTGTGGGTTCCTAAAAGTATTGTAACCCTGGGCCCTGTCTCTATCATGTCTAATGAATAAGTCAGCCTAGCCAGCCATTATAAAGAATAAACTTACTTGCTTTCTTCTTCCTTCTGGTTCTTCAGAACTGCTTTTATTTTTTTTTAAAGATTTTACTTATTTATTTTGAGAGCATGAGCGAGGGAGAGGGGCAAAGGGAGAGGAAGAAGCAGACTCCCCGCTGAGCAGGGAGCCCAACGGGGGTCTCGATCCCAGTACCCCAGGATCATGACCCGAGCTGAAGGCAGATGCTCAAAGGACTGAGCCACCCAGGCACCCCTAGAACTGCTTCTATAACCAGGATTAAGAAGTTGTGTGTGTGTGTGTGTGTGTGTTGTGCGTGTGTGAATACACACGTGCATGCACATATATGTGTGAACACTTAACCTTTTATAACTAATGTAGGAATCTACTGCTCTACCCTCTCCCATGTCCCAAGCCAGGAGCAGCCTGCAAAGAGGCAACTACATAGGGATTACAGAGGATATAACCATTCATATCCTACAGGGACCAAAAAAGAAAAAAAAAAGGAAGAAAGAAAGAAAACCAACACTAGGGAATCTTCAATATAAACATTAATAGTTTCCCACATCTTTGTTTAGAGAATAGCCTGAGGATTTCTAAACTTTTAGATCTTATTCATTCCAGAAGAACTGTTTCACTTATGGCCACATAAATCTTGGTCCTTCAGAAAGTTCCAAGATTAAGACTTTGGAAACTAGGGTCCCAGAGAACTCACAGGTGACCCGTGTAGAGCATATCTGATTTGGACCGGTCAGGAGATAATAACATTTGCTGAGATCATTTGAGTCTGCCTCTGACATCAGTTATAGAGACTAGAGACTTGGTGAGGGAACGCGAACAGGAAAGTGTGGTTGCAATTACAGTATTCTTTTTTAAACAGGTTGTACCGTTTTTTTTCTGAGTACAAAAGACAGACATACTCAATGGAGAAAAATCTAAAGAATTTTTTAAAATAAAAAATATGCATCATGAAAAGTTGTAGTAAGGGTTGCCAGGACAGATGTGACTGAGAATTTAGGAGTTTGTATTTATTTTTTTCCTCTACCTACAAGCATGTTTCACTGATACTTCATATTTTAAAAAATTTTATGTCATTTTGAATCTAGTCATTGAAAGGCTCCACTCACCACCAAGTTCCAAACTGGAGAAGTAACTGTTCTGAAGAAAGTTAAAATGAGATTTCCAGGAGCCCATGACCTACATTCACTCCTTAAGGTTTAGATCATCATATTCTCTCCCATTCCCATAGTGTTTCCCATCACCTCACCTTCCCCCAAACACTGGTTGCTGAGGGGAGGGGGTGCATAACCGTAGCTCTGACCTGCAAGCCCAGAGGCTGGAACAAGAGTAGGGGCAAGGACCACTTTTGACCATCTTTCTTCCCTCTCTCCTTCTCTGGAGTACTTGGGAAAATCCCATATACATACAAAGGCAGGGCAGGCCTAATTTCATATATTGTGTCCTATTGCCCCTAAAGCTACAAAAATGTCCTAGACACTAAATTCCTATTTATATTCAAACTATATCTTCGAGGCTTCCCTTTCCTCTCTGGAGTGGCTCAAGCTCCAACTTCTGTTTCGGAAGTGTCACTGAACTCTGCCACACACACAGGCATGCATGTGGTCTCCAGGGACAGAGGAATTCTCCCTGGCTGCTTTGGAAGTGCTTTCCAGCTGCCACAGCACGGTAGAACCAAACGGATAATAGGGAGAAGAGCGTCATCGCAATGCTCACAGCGCATGCTCAGGAATTTCACTTACTTCATTCCGTTGTCTTCACATCTTCTGAGGTCTCCTACGTAGGTCACCTCAAGGGCTGTTAAAGGCATCCTCATTTTCCCAGGTAGGTGCAGCTGGCCTGGCAGTTAGACAAGGTGAAGCAACAAGGTAGGCGTGGCTTGTGGCTGTGTTTCTCAGTTTCGGATACGGCTGTGAACTTGGCTCTGAGTTCAGGGTAGTGTTCTTCCCCTGAGGAACACACCTCGTTTCGGTCAGTCCCTAACTCTCTGTCCCCACAGCACTTCACATTCTGTTGGAACTGACTTACGGGATTTACTTGTTAGCAGTTTTATTTCTCATTTCCGGATTCAAACAGAATTGTGGTAGCCATGTTAATTTTTCACACCTCACAGCATAATTCATTAAAACTCTATTTCCTTAATAATCCTTGATTGCATACCCTCCTTTTTACTCATACTGACAGTAGTGAGGAATTCATCATTTCTCATCTGGATTACTGCAACGACCTCCCAACTGCTTTTCCTGTCACTAGTCTTGGTTTCTCAAACCATACAACACATTGTTGCCAGGCTATTTTTCTAAAACAGAAATCTGATTATGCAACAGTCTTGTTTAAAATAATGCAACGATTTCTTATTTACCTACAGCAAACATTTACAGGCAGGAAGATCCCAGAGAAGCATGATCGTCTTGAATTTATTTGAAGGCAAAAAAAAATCAAGTTATACTGAAGGGCCACATGCACCCCAATGTTCATAGCAGCAATGTCCACAATAGCCAAATGGTGGAAAGAACCAATATGCCCTTCAACAGATGAATGAATAAAGAAGATGTGGTCCATATATACAATGGAATATTACTCAGCCATCAGAAAGGATGAATACCCAACTTTTGCATCAACATGGATGGGACTGGAGGAGATTATGCTAAGTGAAATAAGTCAAGCAGAGAAAGTCAATTATCATATGGTTTCACTTATTTGTGGAACATAAGGAATAGCATGGAGGACATTAGGAGAAGGAAGGGAAAAAATGAATGGGGGGGTAATCGGAGGGGGAGAGGAACCATGAGAGACTATGGACTCTGAGAAACAAACTGAGGGTTTTAGAGGGGAGGGGGTGGGGGGATGGGTTAGCCTGGTGATGGGTATTAAGGAGGGCACGTTCTGCATGGAGCACTGGGTGTTATACGCAACATGGAATCATGGAACACTACATCAAAAACTAATGATGTACTGTATGGTGACTAATATAACATAATAAAATAAAAAAATTTCAAGTTATATTAAAATTGATACATTAGAGTAGGTTACAAAATTCACATTTGTTTTTAAACATGGGACCTCAAAGAATCTTAGCACAAGCAACACCCATTTTAGGCTATACTACCATATCCTTGGAGGTAAACACTTCCTTGCTTTTGGTGTAACTTGTCAAAACAATAAAAGTAAAAAGGAGAATTAATAGATAAAATTCAAATTCCTTAGTATAGTCCATAAAGCTTGCTATGATCTGGCCCTCTTTATCTCTTTAGCCTCATCATGTGTCTCTTTTGGCCTCATCCAAGCACTCTGCTTCACTCTCTCCAACTTGTCCTTACGTTTCAGGCATGGCCACATCAGGACTTCTTCCTTCTGTCTCCGCCTACCCAATCTGGGTTTGGCTTTGCATGCTTTACAATTTCCCAGCATCCTGTGCATGCCTCTATCAGAGTGCCTTACCACACTGCTCTGCCTTTGCAGTTTTCTTATGTGATTCCTCTATTAGACTATCAGCACCTTAAGGGTAAGGGACATTTAGTTTTGAATGTTGGGTGCCTAACAGAGTGCCAAGCACATAGTAGGTGCTCAATGAATGCTTGTGATTGGTTGAATAATTATTCTCCACAGAGCACAGAGTAGGTAATCAATAAATGTTTAATTTAACAAAATCAGAAAATAGACATTTCTCATTAATTATTTCCCTTTATATTTGAGCATTCATCATGTTCCACCTCTGAATTCTTAAAATCCAATATCCCATGCACTGATCATAACCTCCTATGTTCCTGCTGGGCTGGGAGCAGGGGGCTGCTGAGGGCAGTCAGAATGCAGATTTGTAGCTGGAAATTGACCCTTCTCTGGCCTAGCTGGGACATCTTTGTCACTCAGCAACCTTTTAAATTGTCCTTTTCCATCAGTGGATGTTTCAAATATTGACCACTGTTATGGATTCCATGGTCATCTCAGCATCAAATCTCACGTACTAATTCACAGGTTAGCCTTAAATGTCTGCCCTCCATTTAAAACACTGGCAACTGCATCTTTATCCTTATCATCTCCCTTCCTCTGTTCTCTTAGGAAAAATGTTACCCCTTCTCTTCAAAAGCCTTCCACTGGGCTCTAGGTCCTAATGATCTCCTAACAGTTAAATTTTATAAATGCTTTTCATTATGTATTCTGTGGGGTCACTCTGTGGCACTTGACATGATGTGTGATTTCTACTTATTGGAAATTCTTTTCCCTTGGTTTGGGTGATTTTCTTTCCTCTACTTCTGACTGCTCTTCAGGCTCCTTCTGCTTTGTGTACCTCCCACTGTCTGTGTTTTCTAGGGTTCCTTTTTCCACTAATCTTCCCTCATTAAGCACATTCCCTCAGTAATCATTCTACTCTAAAGGATGTAAGTGCCACAATATACTCAGGTTGATCAGATCTGTATACTCTGACATATGGCTCCCTACGCATCTTAACCTAGAAGTGTCATAGAGATTTCAAACTCAACAAGACACAACTTACTATCTTTATATCATCTCCTCTCCCCTAATCCCTCTAAGTTGCCCCTTTCCCTATGTTTCCTCTCTAGCTTCACTGGTGGCACCATCATGTTGCCCAAGTCAGAAAAGGGGGAGTCAATTCATAATGTCCCTTTTCCTTAATGGCAACCGGTTGATAAAGAGCTCTTGACAATTCTTCCTCCAAACTGAATCTCAGTTCATCCCATCCTCTCTGCCAACTGCCAATGCTCTTATTCTGGCATTCCTCAGTTTGCATACGCTCTGTTACAACAGGATCTAAATGTTCTCCTCTTGGGCCTCCCTTTCTCCCAACCCACCCTTCTCACAGCTGCCAGAGTTGGTTCTCTGAGCCAGCCAGACATTGCTTCCTGGAGAACCAATGACACCATCACCTGTTCCCCAGATAGAGATGGCTGACTTGTCATGTGTGCACCTACAGCCTTGCACAGCAGTAAGTCCTGCTATGGTTCTTGTACTCTAGGACACTCATTCATTTTCTGTTTTTCTCCCTTTTTCTCTTTTCTGCCAAATTGTAAGTTCCTTGATTACAGGAGCTGTGTCTTCTTCAACAACTCAATAAATATTGTCTTTCCAGCTCAATAAATATTTATTGGATAAAATGTTTATTGAATAAATTCTTCTAATTCTTTACTCTTTTCCACTTCATTTTGCTGTTACTGGTTTTTATTTAGAGGTAGTAGAATACACTATTTAAAAGTGCAGGTTCTTAACTGAGACTGCCTGAGTTCAAATCCCAGATTTACCACTAAGAAACTGTACTAATTTTGCAAGCTACTTCAATTTTCTGTGTCCAGATTCCTGATCTAAAAATGGAGAATGTAATAGTATCTATTTCTAGGATAATATGAAGACTAAATGAGTTAATCTGCAAATATCTAGATTCTAGACTATTGCCTGACACACATTAAGTACTTAATAGATGTCAGCCTTGTTCCTGTCATTTTTGCTTTTCTTGCCTTCTCTTTCTTTCTTTTCTTTTTTATTCTTTGTGTTTGTTTGGGATCCAATTTTCTCCTTTCCTTCTCTATTAGTTTTATATTTACTAACAACTCATAATGTTTCAGCCAGAGAAGGCCTTGCTCTGAGGAGTCACACAAACAAATACCTCCTCTTGAAGGTCATGTTGATGTGACATTTCGAGAAGGAGTAAACAGTCGCATTGTGGCTCTGGAATCTGGCTGTCACACAGCCCTCTATAGCATGGAATGCAGAATAATGATCTCAAGAATCCCATCCAAAGGGGTTAGAACATTTCTAGGATATCATTTGTGTTATGACTCTGAGCATGACACTGCTGTAGGCTTCAGGATAGTTTTTTCAGGGTATCTGATGGAGAGACCTATTTCAGAACCTTGTTCAGAACCTGAGCTAATCTTTTCTGCTGGAGTAAAGACTACTCCAGACTAAATTTAGGTAGTACATGATTTTAACCCTCAAATTTAGGTTTCTCTGGAGATTTGCTACCCTTTCTTCCAATATTTTGAGAAGGATAAAAATGGGAAGACTAAACCACTAGCTGTTATGGAAATGTTTGATTGCTTATGGCACCACTGTGATCTACCAGTCAGAGTAGAGCCTAAAGGATGTCAGGTGATCAATAGAGTTTTAGCTGGAGGTGGTCTCATGCTGGATCCCTGAACCTATCTTGTGGTTATTTCCTTGGTTCCAGAATGCATAATTGGAATGGACATACTCAGCAACTGGCAGAGTCCCCACATTTGTTCTGTGACCATGGAGGGATCAGGAAAGGTAGTAGGAAAGGCATGGTAGAAGCCACTAGAACTGCTTCTACCCACAAAAATAGTAAACCAAAAGCAATACTGCATTCTTGGAGGGGTTGTAGAGATCAGCGACACCATCAAGCATTTGGAAGTTGCAGGGATAGTGATTTCTACCACATTCCCACTCAACTCATCTATTTGGCCTGTGCAGAAAACAGATGAATTTGGAGAATAAAAATGAATTATCATAAATCTAATCAGGATCACTCTTCACACTAAATTTGTATCAATCTGAATTCAGCTGGAGAAACAGAACTAGACAGTCAGCACACCATACCATGATCATACCACATCAGTCATCACACCATACCATGATCATACCACATCATTGTCACTTGACACCATCACCCCCTGACATATGTGGCTCCATTACCACACCACATTATTATCACACCAAACCATCATCATGCTACACCCTCATCACACTAAACTGTGATCAACCCAAACCGTGTTCATACAGCCTCATCTTCCCACATCGTCATCACAGTACACCATCTTCATTAGGAGCAGCAGCATCCTTATCACCACTGTTTTTACTACCAAATTAGATTAATTAGACTCATATTAATCAATCAATTGCTCTGCTTGCCTGAAACAGTAAAATTCTGGATGAAAAGTAAAAATCAATTTGTATGGATATATGATCACCGTTCCCACATGGCTCTTATTATTCCCATCAGTACTACCATCATCTATCGAAGTACTACAGGCTCTCAATTTTTCATATATATCATCTAATGTGATCCTTGCAACAATCTTCCAAGGTATTTATTATCACCTCCATGTAGTAGATGAAGAAACTGTGCATTACCTAGCTGGTAAATTGCAGATCCAAGATTGGAAATGATGCCTGCCTATTTCTTTCTTTTTTTTTTTTTAAAGATTTTATTTATTTATTTGACAGAGAGAGAGACAGCGAGAGAGGGAGTACAAGCAGGGGGAATGGGAGAGGGAGAAGCAGGCCTCCCACTGAGCAGGGAGCAGGGAGCCCGATGCGGGGCTCGATCCCAGGACCCTGGGATCATGACCTGAGCCGAAGGCAGACGCTTAATGACTGAGCCACCCAGGTGCCCCGATGCCTGCCTATTTCTAATCCTGTGCTTCTTACCTTCCACCATGCAGTCAACTCCGGAAATACACATTACTTACAACAGCTTTGGACCAATACATATCTTTTATTTTCATATCTTTCATATCTCTGTAACCTATTGACACAAATAGGAAAAATCATACATCAAATAAATTCGTCTCTATAGCTAAATTATGTGCGATAAAACCAAAAGTACTAATTCTAGTGCACAAAAACTTTAAGATATTCTCCAAAATATTAGAATAGTTGGATGACAACTATTGTTTGATTTTCTTTGGCATAGGACACAATGCTGCATAATAAATGCACCCTGATAAGGTAAATTTGTTTCCCTCAACATGCATATGTCAACACATCCCATACAAATAAGTGGCATAAACCTCGCTGGAAATTCTGAGAATAGTATTGTCCAGAATATGATAATGATCTAGAAGGCAAATGACAAATGACATCATATTTTAATTTAACTTTCAGTAGGAAAGTAATGGAAACAAAAATTAAACCAGTCAGCTCACCACAGAAAAAGAATTTTAAATGAAGGTAAGTAAAGTGCAATGAAATAATCTGGAAAATAACTATAAAACTTTGAAAACAACTAATAATAAATAAATGTTATCTGAATTGAACTGACAGTTTTTAATGGGCCATATGTAATTCATTTGTGTCCCGATGAGGCTGTAATTTTCTCCAAAGATCATCTCCAATTTTTTTTTCTTTATAATGAAGATAAAGTAACACACATACCAAAAATCATTTGAAAGATGCTATAATTTAATACAAAAAGATAGTGAAGGCCCATGTCAGTTTTGGGGGAGCTTGTATTTTATTGCATAACATGGTTTACAACAAAAAGTTGGCTGTGGAATAGCAGTTTATTCCATAAGCAGCCAATGTATTTGCTAAAACATTAGTTCTTTTGGTCTTAATCATATTGCAATCTTTTGGGACTATTTCAACAATAATAATTTCAACAATGAATAATATCTAACTGAAAAAAACTTATGACAGAGCTGCACAGTTATGTTCTATAGAAATTTTATGAGCTATGTGTTCTACATTTTGATCTTTTTCATGCAAAAGGGTTTACTCTCTTGATATGCTGCCTAAACAATTTGTGGGTGGTATTTGAAGACTCTGGTCAAAAGGGGATAATATTTAAGTTTCAAATACAAATCTTGCCTAATGCAGAGGAAAAGGAAAATCATAAAAGATGAGGGAATAGTTTAATTTCTACAATACACACTTCAACAGAATGGACCCATTTGTGACTACACAAGCTGTTAATAGATGAGCTAAACTCCCATTACAATTTGTTACTTCTCCAAATGATTTGTGGCATCTTATTTTTATAAATAGACTTTGGTCTTTTATTCTTAAGATTCTATACAACCAAAGAATCTAATGTATGAATCCTGGAATCTTTAGGCAAATGGCATTTCTCTTGCCCCTTTTTTGGGACAAATGTTAACATGCTAATAAAATGAATGTCATTATTTCATTAAACAAGTATTCATGCAAGAGTCTTTTTCACACACTTAAATATCAAAGATCAATCAGACACAGACCCTGGAATCAAGGAACTTGCTATATTGTAGAAAAGATAGATGTGTAAATAAATAAACATAGCATAGTGTGATCAGTGCGAAAATTGAGGTTCATGCAATGTACTGTTACTGAATAAGAGAATGATAAACTCCAGAGGCAGAATGGAAATGAAGAGTTCTCTATGGACAACTTCCTTGAACTGGGACTAAAAAGATGTGTGTGGTCCCCAGATAAATTAGAGAGAACAAGTATTTCCAGGCAGAGGAAAGAGCTTCTACCTAGGAGCTAAGACAGGAAACGGTATGGCATCCTTTCATCCCTCTTACAAATGATTTGGTCTATAATGGGAGAGAGAGAGTGTGTGAGCATGGGGGGAGGGGTCAGGGGAGAGGGAGAGAGAGAATCTTAAGCATGCCCAGTTCCAAGCCTGACAACCCAGGTTCCATGCCCAGTTCGAAGCCTGACAACCTTCGAACTCACAACCTGTGTTGGATCTCACAACTCTCAGATCATGACCTGAGCCAAAATCAAGAGTCTGGCACTTAACCAAATGAGCTACCCAGGTGCCCCAGGAAGACTTATTTCTGTATTCTCCAATACTGTCCATAGCTAATACTTTGTATGTCATTCCACAACACTTTATTCATGTCTATTTATGATACCAGATATACAAATAAATAAATGATAATCCTAGGTGAGAAAGTCAACAACGAGAATATCTTCAAAATAAAGACAAAGCCCAGAGGAGGGAGAATGATTACTTTTGGCTTAAAGTGTCCAAAGAAAGATTTCCTGGAAAGGTGATATCAAAGCTGGGTTTCACCAGATGAGACTAGACACAGCTAGGGGAGAGGGAAATAGTGGATAAGGTGGAACAGCAGAGAATATGCAAAGGCATGAAGGCCATGAAAAACTATAGCATGCTAGATGAAATATAAGCATTTCAGCATTGTTGGAACATAAATTTTTTGTGAGAAGCACAAAGGTGGAAGATGAGTATGTCAGTTAGGTTACATTCACAACAATAATAGAGAACCCAAATTAACCAAACAAATAGGGGTTCGTTTTTCTCTTATAAATCTGGAAGTTTTGTTTTAATAGCTCAACTATGTCAGGGCCAGTATCTCTGCAATTCAAATGCCCTTTTCCTCATGGTCACAGGATGGCTGCTATAGCTCTGGGCATCTTGTCTTTGTGAAGGTCAGGAAAATAAAGGAAGGGAAAACTGGAAGGCACTAGGATATCTTTCCCTTCTTCTAAGAAGAACGAAAACTTCTGAGAAGTTTCTTCACTGATTTTGCTTGCAACCCTCTCTTTGGCAGCCTGTGACACATGTGATCACAGGCAGACACGTGCCATATATACACTGCCCGTGCATGTTACATAGATAGATCCTCAAATTAATTTTGTTCAGCATGATAACTAGATTACCATGCTCCTCCATTATTTCTAAATAGTTAATTTGATCAATTTCCAAGTGGGCAAACCATGCTTTCCAGTGGATGACTCCATTTTTATTCAGTTCCTTTGGAAGAAGCCTTTGATTACTATACTGATTTGGAAATTAACTCTAAAAAAATAACACTCAAAACCTCCTCAGTTCCCTGGTTCAAGAGAGTACAAGCTAATCACTGTCTTGTTCCATTACCATGTTTATAATAGGATAAGAATATCTATTACAATCATATAAGGCAGCCTGAAATGAATAGTTTTTCCTTCATCTCATGACCAGTGAGGAAACTGGTAAGAACAAAAGTATTCTGGCATAAAGTCTGAGAAAAAGGAATTTTCCTAAAACACTCCCGTTTTTTTTAAAAAAAATAGCCATTTCTTGGACTTACTCGCTGAAGTGAAAATACTCATTCTACTTTGTAAAATATGGAGGAGCACCGATGAGTTAAGTAGCAGAACTGAACATCACTACCCTTATTAATTAAGTGTAGAGGAAGAAAA
Organism: Phoca vitulina; assembly: GCF_004348235.1. Lineage (NCBI taxonomy): Eukaryota > Metazoa > Chordata > Mammalia > Carnivora > Phocidae > Phoca > Phoca vitulina. The sequence goes on from NW_022589712.1 coordinate 30,328,691, forward strand.
ACAGAAAGAAAAAAAGATGGTCAAACATAATTGCTTCAAACTCAAATAGAAGTGACAAATCTCTTGGAGAGTCAGGAGAATGTCAAAAATAGAGAACTGGGGATGGGGAGCTGGGCAAAATGACTGGCTACTTGCCCTTCCCTGTGGGTGTTTCCAGAAGCCCTGCATTGGGAGGTGCCTGGCCTCTCTACAGGCAGGCTCTCTCCACAAAGGGTATAAGCAGAATGTGAAGCAAACTGCCAAACTGAACAATGGGTCAAGAGGGAGCTGGACTGAGCTTTGGAAACAGAGAAAATGCACAGCTGCTCTCAAGATTTTTAAGTTGAGGATGAGGAGTTACTGTGCAAATGAACTGGTATTTCCTGGGCACGTCTGTACTGAGTTTCTGTCTTCTTCAAGTTCCAAGGGCTTTACTATTTTCCCTTGAACTCTCAAGACTACATAAACCTCATGTCTTCCTCTCTTGTATCTAGCAGCTGGTGAGAGCAAATCTCGATATTATTCAAACTTCCACTTTATTTCTTAGCTTTGTTTTCTGTCCTCCTGGCCCTGGTCAGCCCTTGTAGGATTCTGAATTACAGTCTAAAAATGGAGAGAGAAAAGGAAATTTACTTTTATTGATAACATAGACCTATACCCATATCTGTATCTACATTTTACTCTCAAAACAAGAAGCCTGTGAGGTAGACACCATTATCATCATCATTTGCATCTAAAAATGATGAAATGGGGTACAGAGAGGTTAAGTAACCTAACCAAAGCCAGTGGCAAGTCTGCATAAGAATAAATATCCCACTTAAGAGCCAAGCTCTGTGCTAAGGGGGCATGACTGAGAACTGCCACTCTTTATCATACTGTAATCAGGAGAATCCTGGGTACGGATCTCTAATAACTTGAAAAGGGTACATGGGACTTCACTAAACCAATGTTTACTGAGTTCTCACTGTGTGTGCAGGACATAGTTATCAAAAGCTGGGGGAAGAATCAAAAGTAAAAAGATCATCGAGCCCCTTCCACCTAACAGCTTAAGATACAAATAATGTATGAATATATTTCAATAACAAAAGACAAAAGATGGAGTATTAATTATTTGCTGTAATACTAAAGGACAGCCCATGCCCCTGGATGCTGCGGGAGGGGCACCTACTGATGCTCTGTTGTCATATGCATCAGATTATGTCCTTTTGGAGAACTGACCCCTTTGTCATTATGTAATGCCCCTCTTTATCCTTGATATCTTTCCTTGGTCTAAAGTCTGCTCTGTCTGAAATTAATATCACTTCCCCTGCTTTCTTTTGACTAGTGTTCAGATAACGTATATTCCTCCATACTTCACCACCTTGGAGATACCTTTGACCAGAAATAGACCTAGGATCATAATGAATTCACAAGGTATCTATTTTTTATTTAGGGATGTTTTTCTAGACCATTTCTAAAATCATCTTGGCAACTTTGGCATCCAGATTTGGACATTTGTTTATTAATTCATTCTGCAAATATTTATGATACATCTCTTTTCCCATACATGCTTAGTATTAGGCCCAGTGATATAATAGTAGATAAGATAGACATTTGTCCTGGAGTCATTTTTCAAAAAGACTAAAACATAAGTAATTTTCTTTCCTTTCCCAATCATTACAAGATGTTTCACTTTTAATCAATTAGCTAATCTGAGGCTCAGTATATATATAAAAAAATCCTGTGGATTGGGTTGATGCTATGACTGTACACTTACCGCCTCTTTTCCGTACTTCAGGAGAAATATCAAAACAAAACAAAGGAAATCACAATGTTTGCTGCCTAACTTGTGAATGCCCATAAAAAGCAAAATCCCTCTTTACCAAAATGTATTTGAGAAGCCTAAAAGGATCTTGATTCAGTCCTAAGTAGAAATAAGACAGAAAAACAAAGAATTCCATCCATATTTAAAAATGAACAGCAATAAACCTTTCTAAAGCTAATAAAGAAAGAATGGACCTACAAGTCAATCTGCTAACCATGTGTGTTGAAAAAGTAATAAGCATAGAACTTCTAAAACCTTTCCCAAAGCTGCGCCACAGATGGGATTACCATAGAGAGATGATGTACTATTGTTTTTAGAAGGAGTACAGAGACAAGAACATAAAAGTACTGTGAAGGAACATTTTTAGAATTAGAAATTAGGGTAAAAAGATAAAGCACATGCTTTTTTCACTTCACTCCAGTAGGGGACCTTTTGCATACAACAGAAAGCTACAGCCCTGCTCACTTTCTGGATAAAACTTTCTTATTCTGTAGTGTTTTGTCTTACATTCACCAATGCCTGCCCTCTGGCCGTATGGTTCATTAGCCATAATTACCACTTATTCCAGACAAGTTCCCTGTGAATTGGAAGGGTAAAGTTTAATCTTTGGGTGTTTCAAATGTTCACTGTGTTTTTCTTATCCTTCATTTAGGAAATGTAAAAGGATTATGACAAATCAATTCTTATGTGTATTTTTTTTCAAATTTTTATTTAAATTAACAGACAGTGCAATATTGGTTTCAGGAGCAGAATTCAGCGATCCATCACTTACATACAGCACCCACCGTTCATCATAACAAGTGCCCTCCTTAATATCCATCACCCATCTAGCCCATCTCCCACCCACTTCCCTCCATCCACCGTTTGTTCTCTCTCTTTAAGAGTCTCTTGTGGTTTGTTTTCCCCTTCCTTTTTTTTCTTTTTCCCCTCTCCCATATGTTTATCGTTTTCCTTCTTAAATTCCACATATGAGTGAAATCCTATGGTATTTGTCTTTCTCTGATTGACTTATTTCACTTAGCATAATACATCCACGTTGTTGTAAATGGCAGGATTTCATTCTTCTTGATGGCTGAGAAATATTCCATCGCATATATATATACCACATCTTCTAAAGAAGATTCATCCATTCATCAGTTGATGGACATTTCAGCTCTCTTCATAATTTAGCTATTGCTGATAATGCTGCTATAAACATCTGGGTGCATATACCCCTTTGAATCTGTATTTTTGTATCCTTTGGGTACCTAGTAGTGCAATTGCTGGGTCATAAGGTAGTTCTTTTTTTAACTTTTTGAGGAACCTCCATATTGTTTTCCAGAGTGGCTGCACCAGTTTGAATTCCCACCAACAGTGTGAGAGGGTTACCCTTTCTCTGCATGCTCACCAACACCTCTTGTTTCTTGTGCTGTTAATTTTAGCCATTCTGACAGATGTGAGGTGATATCTCATTGTGGTTTTGATTTGTATTTCCCTGATGATGAGTGATGTTGAGCATCTTTTCATGGGTCTGTTAGCCATCTGGAGGTCTTCTTTGGAAAAATGTCTATTCATGTCTTCTGCCCATTTCTTAACTGGAATATTTGTTTTATGGGTGTTGAGTTTAATAAGTTCTTTATGGATTTTGGATACTAACCCTTTATCAAATATGTCATTTGTAAATATTTTCTCCCATTCTGTAGGCTGCCTTTTAGTTTTGTTAACTGTTTCCTCTGCTGCACAGAAGCTTTTATCTTGATGAAGTCTCAATAGTCAATTTTGCTTCTGTTTCCCTTGCCTTTGGAGACATGTCTGATAAGAAGCTGCTGCGGTCAAGGTTGCTACCTGTGTTCTCCTCTAGGATTTTGGTGGTTTCCTGTCTCACATTTAGGTCTTTCATCCATTTTGAGTTTATTTTTGTGTATGGTGTAAAAAGTGGTCTAGTTTCGTTCTTCTGCATGTTGCTGTCCAATTTTCCCAACACCATTTGTTGAAGAGTCTTACATATATTCTTAAGCTTATGCTGGGAGATACTTCTTATCTTTTCAAAGTGTAAGGACTCAGGCTAAGTACAAATGGATAACATTCCCATAATGTCATATAAGATTTATCTATTTATCTCAAGTGGGAAAAAAATAAAACCTCTGTCATGTATCCACCTGAATGCCTTAAAGGACAATTTTGTATTATCAGAAATGACACAGATATATTTTCCAGCAAAAGCTGTCTCCCATTCTTGGGGCTAGATAATATTTTTGTATTTGTTTCTAACCTTTCCCCTTTCCTTTCCCTTCACTTTGCAGATCATCAGCTCGGGGGTGGCCCTGTGACACAGTGCAAGGTAGAGCCCACTTTCTGGCTTGTGTTTCCAAGAGCCTAAGAGCACTGAAACACTTGTGGGGCTTGCAGAGGAGGGAGCATGGAGGAGGGAGAGGTACAGTAGAGAGAACAATGGTTAGGACCATGTAGGGAGGTGGGGCTCCAGCATGGGACTATCAGCCTCAGCACAGAACCCTTGTCTCAAGAATAGTGCATCAGCAGAACCCAACCGTCTCCATGAAAACATGGCACAGAATACACCTGTAGCTCAGATGTCCTGCTCATCTGTAGTCAAAGAAAACTGAAAACTATCTAAGGCTCCCTAAAGGAATACTAAATTGTTGTTGTTGTTGTTTTAAAGATTTATTTATTTATTTGAGAGACAGAGAAAGAGAGTGAGCACAAGTGGAGTGAGGGGCAGAGAAGGAAGGCGGAGAGAGAATCCTCAAGCAGACTTCTGGACTCGATCTCAGGACCCTGAGATCAATGACCCGAGCTAGAGTCAAGAGTCAGACACTCAACTGACTGAGCCACCCAGGCGTCCCTTTATTGTTTTTAATCCAAAGGAGATGAGAAGTTGGTATGCACAAAGGCAAAGAGGCAAGAGAAAAAATCTTGTTGGAGATGTCAAAATACATCCAAACTCACTGGACAGGAGACAGAATGAGGATGCTGAGCAAAGAGATTAGCATGAAAGAGAGGAGCTAGTCATTAATTAGGTTGGAAAGGCTGGAAATTACGGGAGGGGTTGGGTAAAAACTGAGGCAATGAAAACTCTTTCAAGCCAAGGACTACATCTGCTGCATTTGGATGAAATCAAAGGAGAAGGCTCTAGATGGTTGTGGGGAGGAAATAACCACAGTGATTCAGGTGCGGGCAGAGGGGGCCTGGGTCATGGTGAGCAGAGTGGGATTTTACAAATGGAATGGCAGCCTGCCCTAATGATGGACTGGGGATGTGGACAAAAGAGTAAAAAATGTTTTAAAAATGCCTCAACAACCAGGAGTCTGGTGCCTGGGGTAATCTCGGTGCTATGGAAGGTAACAGAACATTTGTAAGAGATGGGAGGGAGAGAGGGTGATAAGACATCAGAGGAGGGAACAGACTGTGGTGAAAAATGAAGATGAAGATATAGTTCTACTAATTATCCTATAAACAAAATAATTAGGTACAATATTTTTATAATCAGAACATCCCATGCCTTAATAATCATTTAAACCTTATCTTACTGATGAAGAAATGAGACCCAGGGAGAATATGGTTCCTTGGCCCAAGACTGTTCAGCTGGCCATTGGACAATGGCCAGGAAAATTCGGTGTCCTGACTCTGTCCTTTAAGACCCTTGCACTCGACAGCACTGTAGCTCCTGGCTCCGCCCCACCGCCCATGCTGCCTTTCCTTCCTGTCTTTATTCAAAAGGTTCTTTTCCCCATAGTGCCAAACTTTGTGACTTTGTGTTATAGTTCTCTAGTACATCCAATAAAGGCCAGCTCTAAGATCCTACAGTATTTAGGCTTCTTTCTTTCTTTCTTTCTTTCTTTCTTTCTTTCTTTCTTTCTTTCTTTCTTTCTTTCTTTCTTTCTTTTTCTTTCTTCTTTCTTTCTTTCTTTCTTTCTTTCTTTCTTTCTTTCTTTCTTTTTCTTTCTTCTTTCTTTCTTTCTTTTTCTTTCTTCTTTCTTTCTTCTTTCTTTCTTTCTTTCTTTCTTTCTTTCTTTCTTTCTTTCTTTCTTTCTTTCTTTCTTTCTTCCTTTCTCTCTCTGTAATTTATTTATTTATTTATTTATTTATTTGAGAGATAGATCATGAGTGGGGTGGGAGGGTTGTGCAGAAGGAGAGGCAGAAACAGACTCCCCACTGATCAGGGAGCTCCATCCAGGGCTCGATCCCAGGATCCTGGGATGATGAATGGAGCCAAAGGTAGACACTTGCCCAACTGAGCTACCCAGGCACCCCAATTTAGGCCCTTTTCTAAACTCTGTCTACTTTCACTATTTCCCCATTTCCAAAATATTCTTTGAGCATCTACTTTGTACCCAGCAATGCTTTAGGAGAGCAGTGAACACAATAGTCCCAAATCAGATGGAACTTACATTCTAGTGGGAAGAGGCAGACAGGAAACAGTAAAACCAAATATGTCAGGTGGTGATGAGTGCTATGGCAAATAGAAGCAGGTAAATGAATAAAGAATGACTAGAGGGGCAATCAGGGAAAGCCATTCTAATAAGGTGATGTGAAAAAGAAGCTTAGATGAAGAAGAGAGACCTTGTGCAGATGGCTGGGAGAACATAGGAGCAAACAGTACCACAAGTGCAAAGTTCCTGAAGGGCAGATACGAATGGTGCATTTGGGGAGCAGAAGGAGGCTAGTAGGACTGTAATAGGTTGAGCAAGGAGAGAGTGGAAATGGGGTCTGAGGGTTGGTGTGGACGCAGACCACATAAGGCTTGAAGGCCATGGCCTCTGGCTTCTGTGGTGAGTGATAAGAGAAGCCCTTAAAAGATTTAAAGTAGAAGAGTAGCATAATCTGGTTTGCACTTTGGTTCACTCTGCTTGCCGCGTAGGGAAGAGGCTGTAAAGGTGTGTGGGTGAAAGCAGGGAGACTAACAAGAAAGGACTTTGCAGTAGTCTAAGTAAGAACTGATTGGAGCTTGGTCTAGGATAATGGGCATGACAAACGGTCAGGATTGGGACACAGTTTGAAGGTAGCCTCAGCAGAATTTGGTGATGAATTCGATGGCAAGCAGAGGAATCACGAAAGACTTTAGCAGGATAATTTAAGTCATCATTCACTATTGAGGAAGACTTGTGAGGCCCAGGTTTAGTGGGAAACAGGGAGGGGCATAAATCCTGAGTTGTGTTTTGTATATTTCAAGTCTGAGATGCTCATAAGAAAAGAGAAAAGCAGCCCCTGGCATTTGGGAAGCTGCTTTGGAACTACCCAGCTAGGCCTTGGGTGTGTTGCTGGTGGTTTTTGGCTGGAGGGCTCTGACCCTGTAGACATCCAAGTGGAAAAGTTGAGAAGGCAAGTGTAGACCAGAGAGGGGCTAGAGATACAAATCCAGTGTCCGTCCTTACAGTGTACTCAAAGCAGTGGCACTGTGTAAAATCCCCTGGCAGCAGGTGGAGAAAAAAGGGGTCAAGGGACTAATTCAGTGTTTGGAGGCTGGAGGAAGATGAGAAAGGTCCAGCAAAGGAAACTAAGAAACAATGGTAACTGAAGGAAGAGAAAAACAGAGAGAAAGCAGAATCTAAGAGAAGCCAAGTGAAAAAAAGCACTTTGAGACGGAGAGAGCGAAGAACTGTGTCAAAGGTGAGGGTTTAAGTAATCTAAGGATGGGGACGTGACGGTTTCACTTGGAACGTGGAGGTCCCTGGTGACCCTAAAAGCACAGTGTTGGTTGAATAGTTGGCATGAAAGCCGGCTTAGAGTGGCTTCAAAGGAAAATCTGAGAGAAGGGGAGACAATGAGCATACTAACTGTGTGGTAAAAGGAGGTGGGGAGAAATGGGGCAATCTCTAGAGAAATTATGAGGATCTGCAGTAAAAGAAGAATTTTTTTTGATGGTGAATCTAACACATTTGTGTGTTAATGGAAGTGACTCAATAGAGTGATTAATTAGTGATGCAGGAGAAAGGACACACGTGAGTTTCTCATTCAAGCACACGTTCTTCCACCACAGAGGGAAAAACAGTGTGAGGTATGGCCAAGGGTATGCTGGTCTGAGCATGTGGGTGTTCACTTCTAATCCTCCGGCAGCTTCTAGGAGTCTTTCTGAAGGAAATAAAGAAGGTCATCTGCTAAATGAGGACAAGAAGGACAGTACTAGAGGTTTGAGAAAGGAGAAGAGGTTGCAAAATATACTCTAGGAGAGTGGAAGAGTACTCAGTAATCTTCCTACTCTTCGTGTTCCCCATCTTAACAAGAACCTCAGAATAGACATAGATGACAGTTTTATAAGCTGTCTTTAAAAGAAAATTCCATGTGCACATATACATATGTATAATTTTGCATCATTCCAATCATATGTTGTATGCATACATACAGAAATATAAAATTTGGTCTAGTCAATATAGTACTCATTAATTTGAAAAACAATGTTGAACTTGGGAATAAAATACGCCCCCCCCCAAATTTTTGGAAACTCATTATCTTTTTTTGGTGCTGCATGATACCTTTACACATCAATTTTTAGATTAAAAAGCATTGACCATTTTTTTTACTTTTACCAAGAGAATTTTGAAAGGTGCATCATCTAGATGGGTGGTTCTTAAATTTGAGCATGCATCAGAATCAGACAGCTTGTCAAAGCACACATCGCTGGGCTGCGCTCCCAGAAATCCTGACTTAGTATGACTGAGTTTGGACTTGAAAATATGCATTTCTAAGACGTTCCCAGGTGACACCAATGCCACTGGACCAGGGACCACCCTTTGTGAAGTGCTGTTTTAGAGTCACAGGGTCTTGGTCTTCTCGTGTGTAAAGAACGAGAGGGATCTGGGGTGAGAGATTAAGTAGGTGGATTGGTCCAAGCAGGAAACAAGAGAGAAAAGAATATTATCTGGCTGGGGACCCAGATTTTGAATAGTCTTCAGTCTTTACTTGCTTTATTCTCGTCACGTCACTTTGAATCTTTCCTGGAAGAAATCCTTAACTAGAGTAGACCCTGAAGCCAACATAGGATTTCATTCTTCCAGCAAGTCCTCAACTCTTGTCATAATTATGAGAGCCTTTTCTTTTGCTATTTCCAAGATAGTTTCTAACATTTGTGAATGTACAGACTAAAATAGAAAATTCTGTACCGATAGAGGAAGGAGCCAAAGTGTTAGCTTACACCAGCTGCCACCTTGTATATGACCCCGATTCCAGCTTTCTTACAGGGACGCAGGCTGTGGCCTTAAATTCCCTCACCACCTACTCTTCTCTCCTTGCTCCCGCTTGCCAACTGAGGCCTAAGAGGCCCCTCAGGGCTGTCCAAATCCATTTGTCAGGAGTCCACGCAGTAAATATGCCACTGATCCCAGCCATTAGGGGAGCTCCTGCCAAAAGGCCATCAGCACTGCAGCAACTCAGGCTTCTCATTTCATTTCGGCTCCCTCCGCAGCTTTATGTTTTGTTTAGAGTTAAGTATACAGTTCTCACATAATAAATGTTGACTAATAACTTGACCAATGTCTGCAGTAACCCAAAGAGGAATGTTTCATAATTTCAACAGAGAAAGTAGGAACTGAGCAAGGTAAGCTATTTTGTAAACATCGAGTATCTATAATGTAGATCAAATCATATGGTAGCTTATTTGATACATTTCTTACATGACAAAAATTCTTAAAGATAACAGACATTTATTGTTCTGATCAGAGCAAAAAGACAAAAGTTAAAGTTCCTGTAATACCATCACCCATAAATAACCTCAGCTATGGTTTTGGTGACTAACTTTTCCAATATAGGCCCACACGTGTAGGCTTGCATGCCCTTGCACACACATGCACACCCATGTGCACAGATATGCACATCTGTGATAAAACTAGACATGCGTTTAGTGCCCTTTTATTTTTCCTTAATTTTCCTTAATTTATTTTGTCTTTGTTTTTTACTTAATTTACTGTGAACAGCTTTCCACATTTTTTTATTTTTAACAAAACAGCTTCATTTTCAATTGCTGTTTAGGTATTCTTTCCCCTGGACACACCATAGTTCGTCTATTACTTAACCTGTCCCTCTGTAGCTGGACATTTCCCCCAGTTCCTCACTTTTATAATCATGTCACACTTAACCATATTGGGTAAACAACATGTTAAGTCCATTTTTAGTAATTGCATTAAGATAAATTCCTAGAACAGTCCTCTTAAAGGTATTACCAAATGGCCTGCCAGGAATCCTATACATATTTTGGAATCTTTTTTCTTTTTTTTGTCTGTTAAGTATTTTATTTTATTTATTTATTTTTATTTTATTATATTATGTTAATCACCATACATTACATCATTAGTTTTTGATGTAGTGTTCCATGGTTCATTGTTTTCATATAACATCCAGTGCTCCATTCAGTACGTGCCCTCTTTAATACCCATCACCAGGCTAACCCATCCCCCCACTCCCCTCCCCTCTAGAACCCTCAGTTTGTTTCTCAGAGTCCATAGTCTTTCATGGTTTATCTACCCCTCCGATTCCCCCCCCCCTTCATTTTTCCCCTCCTACTATCTTCTTCTTCTTCTTTTTAACATATAATGTATTATTTGTTTCAGAAGTACAGGTCTGTGATTCAACAGTCCTACACAATTCACAGTGCTCATCATAGCACATACCCTCCCCCGTGTCTATCACCCAGCCACCCCATCCCTCCCACCCCCCACCACTCCAGCAACCCTCAGTTTGTTTCCTGAGATTAAGAATTCCTTATATCAGTGAGATCATGTGATATGTCTTTCTCTGATTGACTTATTTCGTTCAACATAATACCCTCCAGTTCCATCCACGTCCTTGTAAATGGCAAGATTTCATTCCTTTTGATAGCTACATAATATTCCGTTGTATATATATACCACCTCTTCTTTATCCATTCATCTGTTGATGGACATCTTGACTCTTTCCATAGTTTGGCTATTGTGGAAATTGCTGCTATAAACACTGGGGTGCATGTACCCCTTCGGATCCCTACATTTGTATCTTTGGGGTAAATACACAGTAGTGCAATTACTGGGTCGTATGGTAGCTCTATTTTCAACTTTTTGAGGAACCTCCATACTGTTTTCCAGAGTGGCTGCACCAGCTTGCATTCCCACCAACAGTATAGGAGGGCTCGCCTTTCTCCACATCCCCGCCAACATCTGTCGTTTCCTGACTTGTTAATTTTAGCCATTCTGACTGGTGTGAGGTGGTATCTCATTGAGGTTTTGATTTGGATTTCTCTGATACCAAGCGATGTTGAGCACTTTTTCATGTGCCTGTTGGCCATTTGGATGTCTTCTTTGGAAAAATGTCTGTTCATGTCTTCTGCCCATTTCTTGATTGGATCATTTGTTCTTTGGGTGTTGAGTTTAAGAAGTTCTTTATAGAGTTTGGATATTAGCCCTTTATCTGATATGTCATTTGCAAATATCTTCTCCCATTCTGTTGGTTGTCTTTTGGTTTTGTTGACTGTTTCTCTTGCTGTGCAAAAGCTTTTTATCTTGATGAAGTCCCAATAGTTCATTTTTGCCCTTGCTTCCCTTGCCTTTGGCGATGTTTCTAGGAAGAAGTTGCTGCGGCTGAGGTCAAAGAGGTTGCTGCCTGTGTTCTCCTTTAAGATTTTGATGGACTCCTGTCTCACACTGAGGTCTTTCAACCATTTTGAGTCTATTTTTGTGTGTGGTGTAAGGAATGGTTTCATTCTTCTGCATGTGGCTGTCCAATTTTCCCAACACCATTTCTTGAAGAGACTGTCTTTTTTCCATTGGACATTCTTTCCTGCTTTGTCAAAGATTAGTTGACCATAGAGTTGAGGGTCCATTTCTGGGCTCTCTATTCTGTTTCATTGATCTATGTGTCTGTTTTTGTGCCAATACCATACTGTCTTATGATTACAGCTTTGTAATAGAGCTTGAAGTCCGGAATTGTGATGCCACCAGCTTTGCTTTTCTTTTTGAACATTCCTCTGGCTATTCGGGGTCTTTTCTGGTTCCATACAGATTTTAGGATTATTTGTTCCATTTCTTTGAAAAAAGTGGATGGTATTTTGATAAGGATTGCTTTGAATGTGTAGATTGCTCTAGGTAGCATTGACATCTTCACAATATTTGTTCTTCCGATCCTTGAGCTTGGAACGTTTTTCCATTTCTTTGTGTCTTCCTCAATTTCTTTCATGAGTATTTTAGAGTTTTCTGAGTACAGATCCTTTGCCTCTTTGGTTAGATTTATTCCTAGGTATCTTATGGTTTTGGGTGCAATTGTAAATGGGATTGACTCCTTAATTTCTCTTTCTTTTGTCTTGTTGTTGGTGTATAGGAATGCCACTGATTTCTGTGCATTGATTTTATATCCTGCCACCTTACTGAATTCCTGTATGAGTTCTAGCAGTTTTGGGGTGGAGTCTTCTGGGTTTTCCACATAAAATATCATCTGCAAAGAGTGAGAGTTTGACTTCTTCTTTGCCAATTCAGATGCCTTTTATTTCTTTTTGTTGTCTGATTGCTGTGGCTAGGACTTCTAATACTATGTTGAATAGCAGTGGTGATAGTGGACATCTCTGCCGTGTTCCTGACCTTAGGGGGAAAGCTCTCAGTTTTTCTCCATTGAGAATGATATTCGCTGTGGGTTTTTCATAGATGGCTTTTATGATATTGAGTTATGTACCCTCTATCCCTATACTCTGAAGAGTTTTGATCAAGAAACAATGCTGTACTTTGTCAAATGCGTTTTCTGCATCTATTGAGAGGGTCCTATGGTTCTGGTTCTTTCTTTTATCAATGTATTGTATCACATTGATTGATTTGTGGATGTTGAACCAAACTTGCAGCCCAGGGATAAATCCCACTTGGTCGTGGTGAATAATCCTTTTAATGTACTGTTGGATCTACTGGCTAGTATTTTGGTGAGAATTTTTGCATCCATGTTCATCAGAGATATTGGTCTGTAATTCTCCTTTTTGATGGGGTCTATGTCTGGTTTGGGGATCAAGGTAATGGTGGCCTCATAAAATGAGTTTGGAAATTTTCCTTCCATTTCTATTTTTTGGAACAGTTTCAGAAGAATAGGTATTAATTCTTCTTTAAATGTTTGGTAGACTTCCCCTGGGAAGCCATCTGGCCCTGGGCTTTTGTCTGTTGGGAGATTTTTGATGACTGCTTCAATTTCCTTAGTGGTTATAGGTCTGTTCAGGTTTTCTATTTCTTCCTGGTTCAGTTTTGGTAGTTGATACATCTCTAGGAATGCATCCATTTCTTCCAGATTATCTAATTTGCTGGCATATAGTTGCTCATAATATGTTCTTATAATTGTTTGTATTTCTTTGGTGTTGGTTGTGATCTCTCCTCTTTCATTCATGATTTTATTTATTTGGGTCATTTCTCTTTTCTTTTTGATAAGTCTCGCCACAGTTTTATCAATCTTGTTAATTCTTTCAAAGAACCAACTCCTAGTTTCATTGATCTGTTCTACTGTTCTTTTGGTTTCTATTTCATTGATTTCTGCTCTGATCTTTATTATTTCTCTTCTCCTGCTGGGTTTAGGCTTTATTTGCTGTTCTTTCTCTAGCTCCTTTAGGTGTAGGGTTAGGTTGTGTATTTGAGACCTTTCTTGTTTCTTGAGAAAGGCTTATATTGCTATATACGTTCCTCTTAGGACTGCCTTTGCTGCATCCCAAAAATTTTGAACAGGTCTGTTTTCATTTTCATTGGTTTCCATGAATTTTTTTAATTCTTCTTTAATTTCCTGGTTGACCCATTTGTTCTTTAGTAGGATGTTCTTTAGCCTCCATGTATTTGAGTTCTTTCTGACTTTCCTCTTGTGATTGAGTTCTAGTTTCAAAACACTGTGGTCCGAAAATATGCAGGCAATGATCCCAATCTTTTGGTACTGGTTGAGACCTGATTTGCGACCTAGGATGTGATCTATTCTGGAGAATGTTCCATGGGCACTAGAGAAGAATGTGTATTCTGTTGCTTTGGGATGGAATGTTCTGAATATATCTGTGAAGCCCATCTGGTCCAGTGTGTCATTTAAAATCTTTATTTCCTTGTTGGTCTCTTGCTTAGATGATCTGTCCATTTCAGTGAGGGGGGTGTTAAAGTCCCCTACTATTATTGTATTGTTGTTGATGTGTTTCTTTGCTTTTGTTATTAATTGGCTTATATAGTTGGCTGCTCCCATGTTAGGGGCATAGATATTTACAATTGTTAGATCTTCTTGTTGGATAGACCCTTTAAGTGTGATATAGTGTCCTTCCTCATCTCTTATTACAGTCTTTGGTTTAAAATTTAATTTGTCTGATATAAGGACTGCCACCCCAGCTTTCTTTTCGTGCCCATTAGCATGGTAAATGGTTTTCCACCCCCTCACTTTCAATCTGGAGGTGTCTTTGGGTCTAAAATGAGTCTCTTGCAGACAGCATATCGATGGGTCTTGTTTTTTAATCCAATCTGATAGCCTGTGTCTTTTGATTGGGGCATTTAGCCCATTTACATTCAGGGTAACTATTGAAAGATACATAGTGCCATTGTATTGCCTGTAAGGTGACTGTTACTGTATATTGTCTGTGTTCCTTTCTGGTCTATGTTACTTTTAGGCTCTCTGCTTAGAGGACCCCTTTCAATATTTCTTGTAAGGCTGGTTTCATGTTTGCAAATTCCGTTAGTTTTTGTTTGTCCTGGAAGCTTTTTATCTCTCCTTCTATTTTCAATGACAGCCTAGTTGGATATAGTATTCTTGGCTGCATATTTTTCTCATTTAGTGCTCTGAATATATCATGCCAGTCCTTTCTGGCCTGCCAGGTCTCTGTGGATAGGGCTGTTGTCAATCTAATGTTTCTACCATTGTAGGTTACAGATCTCTTGTCCTGAGCTGCTTTCAGGATTTTCTTTTTGTCTCTGAGACTCGTAAGTTTTACTATTAGATGTTGGGGTGTTGACCGATTTTTATTGATTTTGAGAGGGGTTCTCTGTGCCTCCTGGATTTTGATGCCTGTTTCCTTCCCCAAATTAGGGAAGTTCTCTGCTATAATTTGCTCCAATATACCTTCTGCCCCCCTCTCTCTTTCTTCTTCTTCTGGGATCCCAATTATTCTAATATTGTTTCGTCTTATGGTATCACTTATCTCTTGAATTCTGCCTTCGTGATCCAGTAGTTGTTTATCTCTCTTTTTCTCAGCTTCCTTATTTTCCATCATTTAGTCTTCTATATCACTAATTCTGTCTTCTGCCTCATTTATCCTAGCAGTTGGAGCCTCCATTTTTGATTGTACCTCATTAATAGCCTTTTTGATTTCGACTTGGTTAGATTTTAGTTCTTTTATTTCTCCAGAAAGGGTTTCTCTAATATCTTCCATGCTTTTTTCAAGCCCAGCTAGTATCTTTAAAATCGTCTTTCTGAACTCTAGTTCCTACACCTTACTAATGTCCATATTGATTAGGTCCCTGGCAGTTGGTACTGCTTCTTGTTCTATTTTTTGAGGTGATTTTTTCCATCTTGTCATTTTGTCCAGAGGAGAATAGATGAATGAGAGAACAAAATGCTAACAGGGTAACAACGACCCCAGAAAAATATAACTAAACAAATCAGAAGAGACCTGAAACCAGGGGAAAAGAAAGGGAAAGAAAGAAAAAAGAAAAAAAGAATAGATTAAAAAAAAAAAAAACAGAATATGATCAAATATGATCAGGCTGGTGCATAGATCAGTGCCACACACTAGATTTGGGGCATATTTTAGTCTGTTAGAGGAAAGTGCCTCCCAAAATTTTAAAGAAAGAAAAACTTATATATGTACAAAAATAAGGGTAAATATGATGAAGGGATGGAATATGACTGTAAAGATGAAAATTATAAAAGATTTTATAAAAGGAATTGATAAGAAGTTGGTTGAAAAAAGAAAGAAGAGGAATTAAAAAATAAATGAAGAGAATGTGATCAGGCAGAAGACTAGAACAAAGCCATACACTAGAGATTTAGGGTATATTTTGGTCTGTTAGAAGAAACTGTATCCCAAAATTTTAAAGAGAGAACACAACCAAAAATAAGGTTAACTACTATGAAGGGATAGAATATGACTCTAAAAATGAAAAATAAAAAAGATTTTTAAAAAAGGGATTGATAAGATGTTGGTTGAAAAAGGGAAAAAGAAAAATTCAAAAAAAAAAAAAGAAAAAGAAAATTAAAAAAATTAACTTTGAAAGACTGAAGAATCAGGGGGAAAAAGCCATGAATTCTATGTGCAGTATTCCCCTAGCACCGGAGTTCTGCCATTCTCACTGATGGGTAAACTTGGTCTTGGCTGCTGTGCTTGCTGATCTTCTGGGGGAGGGCCCTGTTGCTGTGGTTCCCAAATGTCTTTGCCGGAGGCGGAATTGTCCCGCCCTTGCCCGGTTGGGCTAAGTAATCTGCTCGGGTTTGCTCTTGGGAGCTTTTGTTCCCTGCAAGCTTTTGGTACAGCTTTGGAGGACGAGAGTGAAAATGGCGGCCTCCCAATCTCCTCCCCAGAGGAGCCGAGAACTCAGGGCCCCACTCCTCAGTGCGCCCCCAGAGAAAAGCAGTCAGTCACTCCCATCTCCCTGATCTCCGGCCGCACTCCGTGCTCACCCGGCCTGTGACCGAGCGTTTCTATCTCTGGCACATGATCCTGTGTGGAGTCTCCAAACCCAGCAGATCCCTGCGGTGCGCTCCTGTGCCGCTCCTCCTGGGGAAGGAAGGGGAGTCTCCCCGGATCTGCCACTTGTTGGGTCCCTGCTGGAGGAGCAGTGGCCCGACTGTGAGCCCACGCCTAGGCTCTGTCTCTGCAGCCGGCTTCCCCGCTCCGATACCTGGGAGCTCTGCCACACTCAGGCACCCCCGGTCTTTCTGTTACCCCGAGGTTCCTGAGACCACACTGTCCCAGTGAGGGTTCCACCCCCTGCTTAGCCACTGGAGCGATGTCCCTCAGTGGAGCAGACTTCTAAAAGTTCCGATTTTGTGCTCGGCGGCTCTATCACTTGCCAGAAGCGGCCGAAGGAGGCCCCTCCCCCATCGTCTATCCTCTCGAATATTGCCTCGGATTCACTTCTCCGCACGTCCTACCTTCCAGAAAATGGTCGCTTTTTTGTTCAGAGAGTTGCTACTATTCTTTTCTTCGATCTCCTGTTGAGTTTGTAGGTGTTCAGAATGGTTTGATCCCTATCCAGCTGAATTCCTGGGACCAGACGAAACTCAGGTCTCCTACTCCTCCGCCATCTTGCTCCTCCTCATGTCGGAATCCTATACATATTTTGTTTCCTACAGCAATGAGACTGCCCATTTCTCTAATATTTTTGTAGACTATAGGTATCATCAATTTTCCAAATACTGGTTTTAATTTTTATTTCCTTCTTAGCTAAGTGACACTAAGTTTTTTTTTCACCAAATATTTATTGGTCATTCATATATTTTCTTGTGTAATTTCTTACTATCATTCTTTGTTTTTTTTTTTTTACTTCGTTTCTTATTTTTAATATATTAATATCTGTTTGCTGTACATGTTGCCAGGTTTTTCTGGTTTGCCCTTTGCATTTCAATTCTGTTTATGGATTGTTTTAAAGCTTTATATGCTTAAAATGTTTAGATCTGTACCTGGTCAGATCTATCAATATTTTCTTTTATTGTTTCTATTTGTGGGGCATGATGCCAAAGGAATATTTAATAGCATAGGACTTTTCCAAAGTAAAAATTAAAAAATACTTTGGTTATTCTAAATAGACTCCTGTTATGTTTTGCCCTTTACTGATTAGATGATGCTCACTTCACAATAGAGTTCCTCCTCAGCTATGGATTGTTCTTTGAGATGACCCCACTCGTTCCAATGGAGATGTGGAAGGTGGTAGACCTTCGGGTGAAGATACATGTGTTAGTGCCAGTCATGTGGGAACCTTAAAAAAAAATTAGGTCTCCTTTATCAGAGATTGTATAAAATAGAAATTAACAGTTCAAATTTTGAAGCCAGACTAGCTTCAAAAGATGATTTCTACTACTTACCAGCTGACACTGAGTGAATTAACTGTGAGAGGACAATAATGCTTATCTCACAGCATTGTTGTTAATATTAAAATAAAAATTCAGATAAAACACCTTGCATGTTTGGTGTGTAGTAAATGGGAAGTAAATTATTCCAGAGTTATTTCCAAATTTCAAGTGTCTTAAATATAGATGGATCAATTAACTTTTGCCATGGTATTACAAGAATGTTGAGCAAAGTGGTGGTCATTTCCAGCACTTGAGTCCCAACTCTGAAAACAGAGACTTGGTATGTCATTAATACCTGTGTGGCCAGCACATTTTACAGGGACAGACACATATAATTTAAGTTATAAGTTCAACTATCCAAAATGTTCTTTTATGTTTTTCTTCACGAATCATGGATGGAATATTTTGGCTAAACATACATCATCTTATCATTAAGAAGGTTATAACTATTTGAATGGAATAACTTAATCTATTGTTTTGGTAATGAGTTGTGAGATCATAGAGCCTTGGATAAAGGAAAACTGAGCTGAGATCACCCTACTCACCTACCATTGGGGATTATAAACAGACTGAATTGGACTACATTTTGGGGAACTCTGTCTGGTGGATAGTATAAATTGGAGATAAATTGATTGCAGCCTGGATTAATAGCTTTTTTGGTGACAAAATGTGCAACATTAAGGATACCATGATTTTATTTTTATTAACTTCAGTCTCCTTCTTAAGGATTTCATCTATGTTGAGGCTACATCAATTCTCTATCATCTAATATTCTAAAATCTCTCTTGATTTGCAATTGCTTTGTATCAGTGCTTTTATATTATATAGAGACATGATAGATTTTTCTCCTTCCACCGAGTGTCCAAAGTGATAGATGTACAATTGATATGACTCAACAGAATAGACAGATCAAAGTAAATGAACTAAGATGAGAATAATTAGTAAGTATGGAGCAAATATGAAGTGACATAAGACTAGGAGCCCCAAAAGGTCTGCCATGCTGAACAATAAAATAGAAAGTTATGATAGGGCCAAAGATGAATTAATTCATTACTCAATATTCATCAAAACAAGACGGAGGTCAAGGCACTCAACTGAGACTTGATGAAATGTAAAGATGACCAATAATAGGCTCCTTTACCCAAAGGACTTACAAGCCAGTAGAAAATAAAACCTTTTATAGATCGTGAAGCATTTTATCATAAAATTTGTTTACCGATCCTTACAATACACTTGTAACTTGAATAGGGCAGGTACAGTTAGGTACACAATGCAGAAAGGTAAAAAAAAAAAAATGAACCGAGGCTCAGAGAGGATTTTCCTAAATCCTAAGTTACATAACTTAGTTTCAAGTTTCAAAACTAGGACCTTTTAATCCAATGCTTGTTCAACTATGCTTGCTAATCTCTTATGGTTGGAAGTATTTTGTAGATATTTGTAAGTTGGAGGTATTTCGGTTAAAAACAAATTAGTGTGCACAACAATTGAATTAAATAATCCCTCTGCCACAGGTTTTTTTTAAGAAAGATAATGGTGACATGGAGGTAAGGTGGGGTAGCTTTTTCTATATCTTTTAACACCTTTGTTTATGTTTCAGGATGAAAACTGCCCTTGCTTTTGGAAATCACTGTGATTGGATGGCTTCCCCCTATTGTCTTTTTAAATAACTCCTGTATTTGTAGTGGAATCCTTGAGAAGCAAGAGAGTAAGGCTCTGTGAGACAATCAGTTTCAGCAGAAGAGAGTGGTTTGTCTTCTATCTGCTACCCTCTAAACACAGCAAGGATCCAAGACAATGGAACCTGAGAGTACCAATACTTAAGAAGCCCCGAGACACAGGACATGCTTGCTGGATGAAGAGGCTTATGGCAGGATGGAGCTGGGATCCTGAAAAAAAAGAAAGAAAGAAAGAAAGAAATAGAAAACTAGAGAGATAATCCAATAGGGAGAAGAGTTCTGGTACCTAAAGGAAAAAGTTTCCCATGGATCAAAAAGGACCATAGGAGAAGAGTAATGGGATGTTTGCAAAAACCCTCCTGTGATGTTTGCAAAACCCTCTTGTCTCGAGGTATATTTGTAATGGGCTGCAAGTAAGACTGTGTTTTCTGTGGGATGGATTAATGGAGGCTGCTCAGCTTTTCACTTGTAGCAAGCATAATGTCAGGGTTAGTTTACCAAAATGTACTTAAATTTATTTATCTAAACATTAAACATTTAGGTAATTTTAAAGATTTTTTTAATTAAAAACTTTGATAAAATGAATTAAAAATTGTAGAAAATACCATTTTAGCTGTCTGCCTTGCTTATGTTGACCCTTTGTCTAAGAAAGCCTCTCTATAGTCAAGGGTAGGCTCCCTATAACCATGTTTTTGGGTATGTGCCTGTTCCCCTAGCTAGAATTAATAGACACAGGTATGTACCTGTTTCTCAGTGTGGGCCAGAGAATCTTCACCATCTGCCTTTTGTTGAAATTTGGGATTGTGATTCAGTGATGATTGCTTTTTCTCAGGATATGAATAAATTGAGGGTTTTGAAATGGGAGTTTATTGAGCAATCATCCACCTACCCGAGTGTAGATAAAGAGAGATGTTCAGAGAGGAGCAGAAAATAACAGATGGCACAGCCTATTACCATTCTGGTTTTCAGAGTCATAATACTATATCAACACTACTATAGGAATGGGTAGAAATAATACAGTATATTAAATGTGATTAAATATAACATGAAATGCAAAAGCCAAAGAAATCTGAAAAGAGAATAAGAGATGATTGGCTAAATAAGAGCCACTGTTAACTCATAAAAGCATCTTTTGTACATAAAACCAGGTCTCCAGCTATTCCAAGTCTACTGCTCCTTCCTCCCAGGTCCCTTGACTTCCCTAGTCTCTTTCCTCCCCCCCAGGTGATCCTTACTTCTAGTATAATCTAGAAGTTGCCTATGTATATAAAAATATTTTTATTCACTCACTAAATATTTTTTAAATACCTGCTATATGCTAAAGACTATGAAGTCAGGGGAAAAAAAGACATTTCTTAAGTAATTTACACCCATGAGATAGTGGTAAACACTCTGCAGAGAATTAAAATAGGAAGATGTGATATTGATGACATATCGATGCTTTATGGTGGCTGGCCCGGGGGAGGTTGCTCTGAGAAGTTCACCTTTTAGCTGAGCCCTGGCTCAGCTGGTGGAAGACAGGTGCTGGAAGAGAATATTCCTATTTAGCAGGGACCTCGAGTCTAGGACAGTGGTTTTCAAAGTGTGGTTTTAAGACTTCCAAGACATTTTATGAGGTCCACAAGGTCAAAACTATTATCAGAATATATCACAAATAATAAGATATTATTTAACTTTGTCACTGTGTTGACCATGACACTGACATTGCAAAAGCAAAAGTGGGCAAAACTGTGAAGCCCTAGCAGGGATCAACTCAGTGGTAACAAATTGTACTAGGAGTCATTGTATTTTTTGTTTAACATTAAGCACACACAATTTTTGAAACACTAATTTCATTTAACAATCTCTTTGTTGAAACAGGACAATGATTAGTTTTATTATATCGCACCCCTAGAGTACACATCTTTTAATATTCTGTGTGACGAAATGGGAAAAACAAATGAATCATTCCTGCTGCATATCAAAGTGCAATAATTGTCTTGAGGCAAAGCCCCTAATTGACCTTATAATTAAAAAAAAAAGATATATTCTTATGGAAAAACTGCAGCTACCAAATAAATCAGTAATAATAAAATTAGAAAAACACTATTTTACCATTACTGATAAATTAATGGATCTGGGGGTGCCTGGGTGACTCAGTCAGTTAAGCATCTGCCTTCAGTCAGGATCCCAGGGTCCTGGGATCGAGCCCCACATCAGGCTCTCTGCTCTGAGGGAAGCCTGCTTCTCCCTCTCTCACTCTCCCTGCTTGTGTTCCCTCTCTCGTTGTCGCTCTCTCTGTCAAAAAAAAATCTAAAAAAAAATTAATGGACCTAGGCATTGATCATTATTGGCCACTACCCACCCCCAACAGACACAAAAATCAAACAGATATTTTATGCATCCTGAGGGAAACACACCCTAACCTACAAGGCAGTTTTGCCAAAAAAAAATAAAATAAAATAAAATAAACCTTAATCTGATCAAGTCTCTAGTTCAAACAACCAACATAGAGGAACTACGGGCAAAGGGGGACATGTTAAATGATACCATGGAGATGCAGTTAGCAAAACCCAGGCTGGGGGACATTCTGTAAGACAAATAATCTAATTTCTTTGATGAAAAAATTGCCAAAAAAAAGAAAGAAAGAAAGAGAGAAAGAAAGGTGAGGGATGAACCTATAAATTAAAAGAGGCAAGAAATATTAACTGAGGGGTGCCTGGATGGCTCCGTCGGTTAAACAGCTGCCTTCAGCTCAGGTCATGACCTCAGGCTCCTGGGATCGAGCCCCGCATCAGTCTCCCTGCTCATGGAGAGCCTGCTTCTCCCTCTTCCTCCAATGCTTCCCCTGCTTTTACTCTCTCTCTCTCTCTCTGTCAAATAAATAAATAAAATCTTAAAAAAAATCAGACAGATAACATTAAAAAAAAGAAATATTAACTGATTGCAATATGTGGATCTTTTTGAATACTGAATTAAAAATTTCTTATGATATTTATAAGATAATTCGAATCAGCTTACTGGATAGTTAATAATATTAAGGAATTATTTTATTATTTAATGTGATTAGTATTATAGGTGGTCAGGTCTTTGAAAAATATCCTTTTTATAGGTTCATACTAAAATTTCCATAAATTGAATAAAAACATAAAAACAAACAAACAAATAAATAAATAAACTAAAACGTGCATCAGGCTTAATGGTGAAAATCTCTACTTAATCAGGAAAAAAACAAATATGCCCACTATTGCCATCATCATTTAATATTATTTCAGAAGTGCTAGACACTCATTTAGGCAAGAGAACTAAATAGGAAGTATAATAGTCACAGCAGAGAAAGCAGCATTCATATACTACCAAAAAATATTTGTAGAGCTGAAACTGGAAACTTATTAGAAACATTTTAAAGAATCAGTAAAAGTACTGGTTATAATACGAATGCAAAAAGCATTAACATTCCCTAATGCAAATATCACAAAGCTATGATATATAACATCGGACAAGATCTCACTCAAAATGGCAAGAAAAATGCAAAATACTTAAGCATATATGT
The DNA here is from genome assembly GCF_004348235.1 of Phoca vitulina. Classification (NCBI taxonomy): domain Eukaryota; kingdom Metazoa; phylum Chordata; class Mammalia; order Carnivora; family Phocidae; genus Phoca; species Phoca vitulina. The sequence goes on from NW_022589712.1 coordinate 30,351,636, forward strand.
AACAAGAAGTATGAAAGACTGGATGAAGAAATTTCTGAAAATTTTATGAAACACGTGAAAAGTACGTAGAAGAAATTGACATTAAAAGGATATCCACTGGTGGGTGGGGGAATGGGGTAACTGGGTGATGGGCATTAAGGAGGGCACATGATGTGATAAGCAAGGGGTGTAATACGCAACTGATGAATTTTTGAACACTACATCTGAAACTAATGATGTACTATGTGGTGGCTAATTGGATTAAAAAAAATAAAAGGATATCCACTCTCTGCATACTCTGTGCATTCCCAAAACAAGAGCCAATGTGATTTGGCATGGATAACATGTTTGAAAAAGTATGCTAAATTTCTTTTTACAAATCAACAGGTAAGTATCAGTAGGAAAATGTTGATTTTTGGGTCCTCTTTTGCCACTCTTTCACATTTTGAGAAGGAAGGAAAGCAAAAGACATGCCTGGGTGACCATCTGCAGTGGGCTCACTAGTAGGGGCTTTGGCTCTGGCGGCCCCACAAGACCCATCTGAGCAGAAGAGGACGATGTCAGCAGCTGTGAGCCCTCACCCAGCATCTCACTTAAAATGTCATGTGTGCTACTTGGTTTAAATTGTCACTCCTCCAGCAACCACAAACAATGCAGGCACAGCAGATGTATTTTCTATTTAGAATTAAACAGTTTATCTCAACCACTGTCATTGTTATAGGGAAAAAATAAATAAATATCCATCTTAATGTAAACTTCAAAAGGTACTTTCTGGCAACAGGAGATATTTTCAAATCCAAATCCAATGAGAAAACTAGGATTTGACCACAGATTTTTTTCAAATCGGGATGCTGGCAGCTCCAAGAGTAGTAAAACGCAGCCTGGTCAAAAGATATTTGGCCAGATATTACATACAATAACTCATGTCATTGATGCTTAATGGTCCAAAGCATTAAGTAAACATCATAAATGTCTTTTGTTATTAAATGTTCCGTTCAAACATTTTGTTTAACACTTGTGTAATGGATAGAAAATAAGAAAGCTGTAATAGAAATTGGCCCTCAAGACAGTGGTTGATTCACCTTTCAGAGATTTTTAAAAAATGTATGCCATCCTTGAAGTTACAGAAAGGAAATAGCATTTCTGTCCCATTGTGTATGCATTCTAACTCTGGAAGTTAGGCTACTTGTGAGCTTGACTTTGTTAGGTCAGCTTCAAATTACCACCCATGTATTCAGAAGACTGTAATTTTGCTCTCTCTAAAGTCGGGAAGTCAGCCTTCCTCTGTGATAACTAAAGAAGAAATATGGGTGTTTTCTTAATGTGAAGTTAGCAAGACAAGGAAAATGCTACTTTTCAAAGATCATTTTGCAAAAATAACAATTGCTGTAGTAAAAGAAAAACCAAAATTGGTTTGTAAGATTGGCCTATCAAGACAGTGATCACCTCCTGCAGTCTATCCCAACCCAACATATCTTGACATAAATGCATTTGTGTTGCCATAATTTGAAGGTTCTATTTAGTCAACAAAACATGACTCATTTTATCCTCGATCTAATCGCAGCTTTTCTCTTGAAGTGTTTGTTGTTGTTGTTATTGTTGTCGTTTGTCTTTTGTTTTGTTTTGTTTCAAGTTTTTATTTAAATTCCAGATAGCGTATAGTGTAATATTAGTTTCAGGAGTAGAATTTAGTGATTCATCAGTTACATATCGCACCCTGGGCTCATCACAAGTGTCCTCCTTACTACCTATCACCCATTTAACCTATCCCCCCCGCCAACCTCCCCTTTTCAATCCATAACTAAAACAGTGAAAAGCCCTGCAGTGATATTATATTTGTATTTTTCTATGGAGCTTCTTTTAGTCTAACTTAAGTAAAACTCAGCTACCCTATTGACCCAAAATGCCAAAAGAATTATTGGAATGCTTTCTAGTTCTATTAGGGAGGAGAACACCCAAACAACACAAACCAAATGGCCATTCATTTATATTTCATAATTCTTATGTAAAGAAAAATCTAAAATCACATTTGGTATGGTGTATCCCATCTCAGTTGATTCTGTATGTCTTGCATCAGATGTAGGAAACTTTATGCTTTTTGGAGAGAAGGAAACCTGCACTGTTCTTAGCAATAGGATTCTCTAATTGAAACTCCTAAAACTTTGCGTTTTCACGTATATCTATGATTCATTTGTTTATTCATTCATTCACTCAACGTTTTATCTGACAATTATTTATTAAGCATCTACTATGCTATAAATACAAATCTTGTCCTCTCCTTCATGAAATTGCTATTTAGACTCTAGCTTGTTTGCCATATTCCTTCCTGCCAGGACTAACAGAATTTTCTCTGTCTATAAAACTCATTCAGAATCCTTTAGAAAAATCGCCTTCTGCATCTATTGTGGAATGACTGAGGCCACTATGTTACATTTTTTTTAAAAATTTTTTATTGTTATGTTAATCCCATACATTACATCTTAGTTTTAGATATAGTGTTCCATGATTCATTGTTTGTGCATAACACTCAGTGCTCCATGCAGAACGTGCCCTCCTCAATACCCATCACCAGGCTAACCCATCCTCCCACCCCCCTCCCCTCTAGAACCCTCACATCTGGACCTCTGAAACAAATAATGCAATATATGTTAAGAAAGAAAAAAAGAAGAAGAAGAATGAAGAGGGGGGGAAATCGGAGGGGGGGAAGAACCATGAGAGACGATGGACTCTGAAAAACACTATGTTACATTTTGAACTATATTTACATAGCATCTAGAACCATAGATTTTGCAAATGAATGATGTAAAAAGTAACAGGGCTACCAATTTTAAAATAAGAGCAGTAACAGGAAAGGAAAAATAGCAACAAAGATGCTGCTATTTCTCTTTTGAGCTTAGGAAAAAAATGAATATTCCTAACAATTATTCCAAAGCAGTTGTATTCCACCTGGCTCCAAGATCTAATACCTGAACAAGTAATTATAGATATTTTTGAAATAAGCAAACATATAATGAGGGAAATTGATAGTGTTTTTTTCTCTGTCAAAAAACCCTTAGAATTTCCACTATCAGTTATCTGAGAAAAGTGATACTTCACAGCTCAACCATCTACATCTTGCTATGTCCTGGGGCATAAACAAAAGTGTGGCTGGACTGACATTTGACATCAAACGACTGAAAACTGTTTCAAATACCACTCACCATGATATGTATTTCTCTCTGAGGGGAATGGAAAAAAATGGTATATAAATAATAAAAATGGTCTTCCTGACTCTTTGCTTTTATCACAACAAAAGCGTCATTGGAGTTTTTGGAAAAGAAAAGATTTTAGCAAATCAAGGTCATCAATCAATACCTAAAAGAATTACATTTCCATTAAAAAATCAGAAAGGTGGATGGGGAAAAAAACTGTGAACTTCATCTAAAGAGATCAGTAAAATTTGAAGCCTAAAGTCAGATATATCATCATCCTATTCTTCCTTTTTCACTGCATTGAATGATAACACAGATTGAGTGAAATAGATGCATCAGCTTTATTAAAACACCAAAGAATCTTTCTGTATTTTCTTTGGTTAAGGAAAATTTAAAAGTATTATTATCCTGAAAAATCCCTCTAATGTTGACAGCTGTAAAACCATTAAAGCATGAAGGCCTCCCTTAGTGACTTTCTCTAGGCAGTTATAAAGTCTGGGACCTGTTAATGTTGTATGAAATGCTCCAATCTACTTCTATTAATAAAGCACGAGGTCTTTCTCTGACTGACTTTTTTCGCTTAGCATTATTCTCTCTAGCTCCATCCATGTCATTGCAAATGGCAATATTTCATTCTTCTTATGGCTGAGTAATATTCCGTTCCAATACACACACACACACACACACACACACACACACACACACCACATCTTCTATTTTTTTTTTCCAGATTTAGGGTTAGGGTCAGGGCCAATAAGTCAGTCAGAGAAAGACAAATGCCATATGATTTAAATCATATGTGTAACATATAATGTATTATTTGTTTCAGAGGTACAGGTCTGTGATTCAACAGTCTTATACAATTCACAGTGCTCACCATAGCACATACCCTCCCCAATGTCTGTCACCCAGCCACCCCATCCCTCCCACCCCCCACCACTCCAGCAACCCTCAGTTTGTTTCCTGAGATTAAGAATTCCTCATATCAGTGAGGTCATATGATACATGTCTTTCTCTGATTGACTTATTTCATTCAACATAATACCCTCCAGTTCCATCCATGTCGTTGCAAATGGCAAGATTTCATTCCTTTTGATGGCTGCATAATATTCCATTGTATATATATACCACATCTGCTTTATCCATTCATCTGTCGATGGACATCTTGGCTCTTTCCACAGTTTGGCTATTGTGGACATTGCTGCTATAAACATCAGGGTGCACGTACCCCTTCGGATCACTACATTTGTATCTTCAGGGTAAATACCCAGTAGTGCAATTGCTGGGTCATATGGTAGAGGGCACGTATTGAATGGAAAAAAAAAAAAAAAAACAAACATTTATTTTTTTTCTTTTTCCCAACTTTATTGAGGTATAATTAGCATATAACTGAATAACATCTTGAAAGTCACATTTAAAAAAAATAACAAAAGGAAAAGATTATTAGCTCTAATATTTGAAATCAAAATGTAAAAGAAATAAATATTCTAAAATTTCCATTCTGAAACAACTACAATAATATCATTCCTGGAGAATGCCATAAACATAAAAGCAATTCATTATTACTATTCTAATTATTGTTTTTAATCATGTTTGAGATAAGAAGATGGAAATCATAATAATGTGAGATAAAAAGAATAAAAGTAAATTATAATAATAAATGTTAAAAAAATCATACGTGTAGTTCAAGAAACGAAAAATGAGCAAAGGGAAAAGAAAAAAAAAAAAAAACAGGCAAACCAAGAAACAGACTCTTAACTATAGAGAACAAACTGATGGTCACCAGAGAGGAGGTGGGTCGGGGGATGGGTGAAATAGGTGATGGAGATTAAGTAGTACACTTGTTGTGATGAGCACTGGCTGTTGTATGGAAGTGTGGACACCTTGCACACCTGAAACTAATATTACACTGTATATTAACTAACCAGAATTTAAATAAGAACTTAAAAAATAGAAAAATTAAAAAATGAAAAAGCACAAGATTACTCCATTTTTAGGCTTGTTAATGATAATCAATTGCTTCATCCACTTAGCTGGAGATATGCTTTGAAACAAACCTTGAGAAGTTTTTGTGTTTATGTAAAAGTATTCTTCGAAAAGAGGAAAGCAATGCAGAAGAGAATAAGAACTACAAGTTGGAAACCAGGCTGCGTGTGTTCAAGCCTTCAGCTGGAGCCAGCATGGTTATCAAGGTCCAGGGATGACTTGCTCTATTTTTGTTTCCTTCTTTGAAGATGAAAGAGCTTCCCTCACTTAGTAAGGATAGTGCCAACTATCCTTACTAAGTGAGGGAAGCTCTTAGAAAATGCGAAATATGTGAAAACTTTTATGTTCTAAAAAAGAAAAGTATAATTAAAGAAATCCTAAGTGATGAGACTATCATTTCTTCTTAGTAATACAAAAGAATCAAACATAATGGGATTCAAAAGCAATGCAATATCAAGACTTGTTTTAAACTACTGGCAAACATAGCATTAATAATGAAACATATCATTTAAGACTCAGTAGAACATAAGGAGCTCAAGCAGTGCTTGCATTTCAAATGGAAAGTGTAGTGGCTATCTGAAGAGCAGTTGGTTCATAAATTGACTACAAGGTATTTCTTTTAGCTTTCAGTGAACATTTTTTTAAGGTATCCAGAGATAAGAAATTCTCCCTGGCTCAAAGTAGTCCTGTGATTACAGGAGAATTTTAGTGTTTACATATCCTAAAGGATGGGAAGAGCCTGAGGCTGTGGAGAATGCTGAACCCTCATCCTTGTGACCAACTTTTTTTGCTCTCAATAGCTTTTTTTTTTTTTAAGATTTTATTTATTTATTTGACACAGAGAGAGCACAAGCAGGGGGAGCAGCATAGGGAGAGGGAGAAGCAGGTATCCCGCAGAGCAGGGAGCCCGATGCGGGACTCGATCCCAGGACCCTGGGATCATGACCTGAGCAGAAGGCAGACGCTTAACCGACTGAGCCACGCAGGTGTCCCTGCTCTCAATAGTTTTAATAGCTAAACCTCTATAGATAGTGAATTGGATAGAGCTGTTTCGGTTTGCAAGTGACATAAATCTGAATGAATTTGAGCTCATATACCCAAACCAGGAAGGGAAGGGGTGGAGTTGAACACTCTGACAACTCATCCTTGGTTCTGAATTCTCTCAGTTAATACCTCTGTCTCTGTCTCTGTCTCTGAGTGTGTATGTGCCTATCTCTGTGTGTGTGTCTCTCTCTCCATTGCTCCCTGTGCTCTCATTTCTATCTCTCTGTATCTCTATCTCCATCTCTATATCTCTGATGTTCTAATCAGTATCCTAGATATTGTGGATAGAGCAGTGAACAAACACATAAAGCAGATAGAATTTTCCACCTGTATGAGCTTGCATCGCTTCATAAACCTTTATGCATGAGTTGGATATAATCACACAGAGATGGGGAAAAGGCATCCTTGGAAGACAAGAAAGCATGAGCAAATGTACAGAGGGAAGGAGGTGCATGTGATGGAACATGCCAGTAATAGCCAAGGACGGCTGAAGCACAGATTACAATAGGCGTGAACAGGGAGATGCATGGTTAGAGCCAAATGCCATAAAGATGAGTCAACAGAGTTTGGAAACAGATAATAGATAAAGAGAGAATTGTCAAAGGGGAGTATAAAATTTCTAACTCTAGAGATATGAAAGAGCATTCCCATTCCCTGCACTCATTTTCATACACAGCCACACCAAGTTATAATCTGTCAGTGTATTAGTCAGGGTTGTCCAGAGAAACCAAACCAACAAGATGTGTATTTATACAGAAAGAGATATATTATAAGGAATTGGTTCACGGGATCATGGTGGCCAAAAAGTCCTAAGATCTGTAGTGGGCAAGCTGGAGGCCTAGGAGAGCTGATGGTGTAGTTCCATTCTGAGTTCCAAGGCCTAAGAACCAGGAGAGGGGATGCCATAAATTGTAGTCCATAAGCCTGCAGGCTCAAGAAGAGCCTATGCTTCAGTTTGAGTCCAAGGGCAGGAAAAGACTGATGTTCCAGCTCAGCAGCCATGCAGGAGGAGTTTTCTCTTACTTTCAGGAAGGTGAGGCTTTTCTTCTATATAGGCCGTCAGTGGATTGAATGATGCCCACCCTATTTGGGAGAGAAATCTGCTTTACTCAGTCTACGGATTCAGATGTTAATCGCATCTAAAACTTCCATCACTAACACACCCAAAATAGTGTTTGACCAAATACCTGGGCACCAGGTGCATTCAGTTTGACACAAAATTAACCATCACATTTGGGATCAGGCACATTTTCAAGCCTTTGTTCATGGAAATTCCTCTGTTTGCAATGCTTTCTCCAGCCTTCTGACTCTCTTCACCCCCACTGTTATTAGCCACCACCATTAACCTTGAGAATATTTCATCATCCTTTAAGGATTTTCCCAAATGTCATTTTTGAAGTCTTCCTTGAAGCCCTCCATCCCACTCTAAGGATTATTGGGCATGCTGTAGTTCACATACCACTTTGCACATGCTATCAATATAGCACATATCCTATTACTTTAATTATCAGTTCAAGTCCCTGTCATTTCATATTAATATGTGGGTCCCCCAAAGACACAATGTTTTTTTATGATTATTTTATTGTGTTAAAAATATAAGTAAACATACTCATGCACCAGTGTTCCCAGCAGCTTTTTTCACAATGGCCTAAAGACAAAAACAACTCAAGGGCCTATCAAAAGATGAATGAATGGATAAACAAAATGTGGTCTATGGATATAATGGAATATTATTCAGCAATAGAAAAGACTGAAGTTCTGGCATGTCCTACAACATGGAGGACCCTTGAAAATATGTGAACTGAAACAAGCGGACCATGTTTTACCCACTCTTGGACATCCACCACTTCACATGGCTCCTAACCCATGCCGAGCAAGTGATTTCTGGCTTAGGCGTGGGGCCAGAGTTCCTGGATTCAAGTCTTGGAAGCTTTATTTTCTGGTTGTTTGATCTGGACAAGTTCTTTCACTTCTTACACCTCATTTTCCTCATTTCAAAAGTGGGGGTAGTAAGTGTATGTCTTTTGTAGGGTCACTCTGAGGATTAAGTGAGTTAATTTGCAAGGAGCTTAAACAACATCTGAAACACAGTAAGCACTAGCAAGTGTTCATTATTATCATCATTATTATTAATGTTATCGCTTAATGAATTTATGGATGAGGTGCAAGTTGGAGAAAGAGTTCTTAACATTTGAGGGATACAGTCTTTAGGAAAGAACTGTTAAAGCTAAGAAGACTGACACTGTTTTAAAGGTGTTTTGTGCCACTATCACAGAGAGCAGAAGGGAATGGGCACTGAAGTTGTGCTGTCCAAACACGAATCATGGCTTTACCATGCACTATCTGCGTGGCCTTGGGCAAACTGCTAACTGTCGAGCCTCAATTTTTGTTTTCTAAAATGGGGTTAGTAAGGGTTGTTATGAAAACTAAATGAAATAATGCATGTAAAGTGCTTAGCATAATGTTGGGCACAAATTAAGTACTTAATGAGTGCAAGCTACTATTAACAGTGTTAAATGAGATAGTGTTCATTGGTTTCTTGGAACTCTTTGATCAAAAACATTAGTCTGTGATTTTAAATATTCTATCCAGTTGACCTCACCCAAAACCTCAAGTCAAAGACAGCCTACTTTACATTGGAAGTGGGTTTTAACGAGTTTTCCAGAATACCTACATATGCAATAATAAACATGACATTCCTCTGAAATTGACCTCAATCATTCACTACTGCCTAGACAGTGAGGAGCAAAATTCTTCAGCTTTGTGTAATGTCAAGTTCAGTGCATGTCCTAGTTTTTAAAATAAGACAATTATGCAGATGGAGAGAACAGATGGATTAGATCGGTGAGTGTTTATCATTTTTTAATATTTTGAAACGAGATGTGCTACATACACATTGCTGGTTGCCGTCTAAGGAAGCTTCATTGGTGGGTTACTAATCTTTAATAAGAAGTACAACATTTTCATCCAGCTTAAGTCAACTATTTTTAATATACAATTGGACAACCACTGCAGCAATCCTTGAGAAAATAGAAAACAGATGCTTAATACAAGGAATACTATCAGCCAAGAAATTCCTGATGATCTTTTTATAGAATGTAAACTTACATATTTTATGGGTCTTTTAATGAACTGCTATAGAACAACTTCAGCAGTCAAAACATTTCGTGAAAATAGACGTGAACAATTTGTCACTTGTTACCATATTCACAGAAGATCCTTCAGTTGCACTCCTGGGGAAATGGGCATGTGAGTGGCTCTTACTATGTTATTAACGACATCTGTTATTTACCATAGATATGATTGGATACATTGGAGAAAGGAGGAGTTGGAATAAGCAAACAGAGCTGCCTCTATTTCTCTATGTGTTTCTGCCAGACCTGACTTAAGATTCCTTGCTAGGTATGAATACTTCTATGCTAATTGTGCTTACGGGGGAATGACACAATGGAGTAAGGCCAGGATTGTGTTCTATTTCAGGGATGTCTTTCAGAGAAAAGTCCAGTAGAAATTTGGACCATTTTGAGCAGGATTATGGATTAGGAGAGCCTAACAGGGACCTACCATTTGCCCATTGGGACAACAACTTAACCAACATTTGACTGGCTCAGTCCAACTGTGACATTGGAAAGGAGGTAGCAAGCAATGGTCACCTAGTTTCATTTCTGAATTCACTTCTGTTGGATGTACCCTGTACCTCCCTAAGTTGAGACACAGAAGCAAGGGTTGAGAAAGTGGGACTTTACCCCTCCCATATCTCTACCCCATCATCTATGCTTTTCGTATACATCCCTCATCATCCTTTGTGATGTTTAATGCTGGTCTAGAGTATGAGGGAGTGGGGTGAAGAAAGGGAAAAAGTAGGAGAACAGATGGTAGAAAATTTAAGAAGCACTTAAATGATGTACTTGACTCCTTCCCAAAGAAGAGAATAGGTTTTTAAACAAAACAAAATAAAATGATGAAGCATCTTACCCACACCATCTCACCACTATCCATGGGAGAAGATGAAGGCTGGGTGTGTGATGGTGCTGAAGTCACCCAATTTAGAACAGAAAGGTATGGAGACACAGTCTTCTCCCCTGGAATTATACAAAGTTATTTCCTTTGTTCAAAAAGAACAATTTTGCTCTTAGAATCTTTTGGGAGGTTAAAAAAATGGAAGTACTGTTACACCAAAAATTTGCTGCCTTTGGAAAAGTTTAAATAGCTAAACTAATTGACCCTTGTAAGAAATGAGTGGAAACCTCAATCTTAAGAAAATACAGCATAAAATACAACATTTAGAACATAATGACAGTGTTACTATAAGAAGACACTTAGGGTGCCCTGCAGGTAGCAGGAAATGGGTAAGATTTACCTACTACCCACATGGGCTTCATGTACAGTTCAAGTGAATTAATATTGATTAGTTCATTCATTCAACAAACATTTTTGAGTGTCCTATACGTGCAAATCTCAGTACTATATACTATTCAAGATGCACAGGTATAATTAACATGTGCTTAAGGAACTTACAGTCTTCAAAAGGTGATAAAAATGAATATAAAGAGTGGCAAAGACTGCTATTTACTATTCAATATCTCTTTATCATTCAACTAAATGGCTACACACCCCTTAAAAGGAAGTGTTACATATAATTAGATTTTGGTTAATAAAATGTAAACAGACTGCTATTTGGGATTTCTGGGAAGGCTTCCTAAAGGGAGCTGAGAGATGGACGCTTTGCCCCTTCCCTTGTGAACCTTCTACCATCCTGTTTCTTGGAATACATATGACTTGAGCTTTAGCAGTTATCTTGAACAATGGTGACCTTCAGGTTGGAAATACTAGACTAGACAAGTCAAAAGTTCAAACAAGACTTGGTCTTTTTGAATGAAGAGTCTTCCTACTAGATCTAAACTGGGTATACCCCATTGCTTTTACATTAGAGAACAATTAACCTCTGTCTTAAGCCTAATATTAACTGATACATTAAATTACTGTAATTAATGCTGGAAAGTGATCTATCATATAGACACAAATAAAATGCCATGAGACTAGAGGAGGGGAAATGGTGATGATCAGAGAGGATTTGATCAGAGGAAGAAGTGTGTGTTAGTCCCTTGGATTGCCATAACAAAATAGCACACACCGAGTGGCTTAAACAACAGAAATTTATTTTATCACAGTTCTGGAAGCTAAAACTCCATGATCAAGATTTATCAGAGCTGATGTCTGGTGAAGGCTCTCTTTCTGGCTGTGTTCTCACATGTCTTTTCCTCTGTGTGTGCTGAGGAAAAGAGAGATCTTTGGCTTCTCTTCCTTTTATAAGGCCACCACTCCTATAGGATTAGGGTCTCACCCTTATGACCTCATTTAACCTTAACCACTCCCTAAAGGCTCTTTCTCCAAATGAAGTCACACTCTGGGCTAGGCCTTTAAAATATGAATTTTGAGGGGACACAGTTCAACCTATAGCAGGTGCTATGTAAACTAGGCCTGTAAAGTTAGTTAGAACTTAAACATACAAAGACTTCCAGTGTTGAAAACTAGGGGAGTAAATAGATAGAGGTAGGAATATCCAAGGTACACATATAAAGCAGGAATAATTCCAGTTGACCTGACTCTAAGGGCCATGAAGGAACTATAAGGACCATAAAACGGAAGGCAGAATGGGAAAGCTAGTTTGCAGATTAAATGCCCCACTCAAGTTTGGACTTCATTGTTCAAAGAATGAGGAGTCTTTGAAGGTTTATGAGCTGAGGAATGACACAATCAGAATTGAACTTCAGAAAGATACTTTGAGGGTTGAGTGTATGACAGATTGCAGTGAGTGAAAACTGGAAGCAGAAAGAACAGTAAAAACGCTATTGCAATAGTTCAGGGAAAAGATAATAACTTGAAAGTTACATCCAATTAAAAACAACCATTGTTTTGCTTTCAATGTGGAATTCTTAATATGTTTCTTATCTCTATTTTCCCATTTGGTTTTTGGCACTCTCATCCTGCAGCTTTTGTCTTGGCATTTTGTGTTCTGAAGACTTAATCCCACTATTGAGAAAGTCTTACGGGCAAGTACATAGAATTGACACCCAGTGATTAAGGAATTCTGGGGAAATTTCAAAAGCAGAATAAATCACCCATCAGAGATCCATAATACCCACTATGCAATTGGATTCACCGACCGATAGGAAACCTTATAATTTTGGTTGTCAAAAAACTTAAATATTTCACAACTAAAAACATAACTGTCTATGGAAAATGCCAAATGGTGCATTTAAATTTTATTGAGAAATCTTGTATTTAGCTACACAAACTGACTACCAAATGAGCACTCATGATGTTATCCATACCTTTCAAAATAAACATCAGTGTTTATTATGTGAATGAGAATTAAAAAGAAATTCTCAACAAAACCTCTTGTGTAGCAAAAACAGCATATTTTGCTTGCATTCTAGCTACCAAGTTGTTTAGCTTTTCATGTTGTTTTTTCAAAACAACCTCATTTCTTCTCATGGAATTCAGCCTGTAGTTCTATTCATGATAACCAGAATCCCAGTCCATTTGGCATTGACCCAGCTGATCCTTAGCCAGAATAATTTAGTTATTGTTTCCAAATAGTCCCTCTAATTTAGTTGCTATTTTCTTTCCCAGCCTGGAGGCTCAATGGTTTATAGCACATTCTTGTAGTTTCTCCCCAACGCGAGAATCAGAGTCCACTCCCTTAGTTTGTAGAGCAAGAAAGTATATCATTCATCAATAAATAGCTACTGACTTACCATCATGAGCAAGGCAGTAGGCTAGGCACTGTTAGGAATACAAATGGAATCCCTGTTCACTGACTCATGAGCGTTAGTTCCAAATTTTTAAAAAGATTTTTTCCAGACTATCCCCAACTAGAGAATTGCAGGAGCTTTGGTCCATTTGAAATTTCTCTGGGGTAGCCTGGGCCGCCCTAGCAAGAGGCTCATGCATGCCTCTTATGGGTGCTTCTCTACTACCATGTTCCTCTTCCTGTTCCACAGGCATCTCCATGCCTCTGTTCCACAGTTCTGGCTGCCAAGTGATGCCTGCCACCCTGCTGCAATCTGATGCTGTCTCTTCCTCCACCCCGAGGTGTTGGTTATCTCCATCCATTCCCAGGGTGGTGTGTCCATCTGTGCTTCAGCAGCTCTAACAGTCCCCTTCACTAGACCTGAACAGCACAGACTATAAAACAGGGCTGCTTGGGTATCTCCAGGTCTCATAGATGTTCTAATTTCAATTGTATTTTTTTATTATGATACTGGATCACAGAAACTGGACAGAAGGACCATCTTTGGGACTAATATGAAAAATACTCCAGCCTCCACTGTCCTCCTCAACTCTTTCCTCTTTCTTTTAGAATAAGTTCTTACCCGTAAGGTTTCTCCATCCCTCAGACCCCCAACTCCCCAGATACATCTGAATCCTGGGATGAAACAGCAGAGGCAGAGAGCCTGGAATTGCAACAATAAAGTCTTAGCAATTCTCATCAAATGCTCCATGTCCTAGCATCAAATGGTCTTTTAACTAGGAGCACTGATATTTCCTTTCTAGGCTGTGTAAGTTGTAAGGCTCCAACTTACCAAGTAGCAGTTGGTTTTGCAGCCCATACCAAAGTGGAGCACAGGTTGAAGTAATGGGAGAAATCCCCACTAGAAGGAACTAGAAACAAGTTGGTAAATGGAATGATCACATTGCTTTAAACAATGAACTTGACTAACCTATGTGTAGGAAGAGCAGAAATTGACAACATTCAAAAGACAATGTATTTGAAAATTTCATCTTAGCACTCCCCAAAATGAGGGTAAATTACTCCAAAAATTGATGTTATTTCACAACTGCCCCTAAGGGAAGCTGGTTTCCCATAAAAGAACTCTAGTTTCCTCCTCTACCTTCTTCAAAGACTTCTGGATGCAGGTCCTGATCAAGTAGAAATCCAATCCCAGTTCCCGATATCCCACTGAAGCATGCACAGAATCAGCTTCAACCACAGAGGTATCTGTGTTTAAGTATTAAAATGAATATTATGACAATCTTACATTTCTAAAATAAACTTCACTTGGTTATTATGCATTATCCTTTCAGATGTTATTGGATTCAACTTGTTAATTTTTATTTCTTATAGTATTCTTATTGGATTTTGATATTAGAGTGATGCTGACATCATAAGCTGAGTTACGAAGGGTTTATTCCTACTCTATCTTTTAGAAAAGTTTTGTGTAACATCGGTATTTCTCAAATGTTTCAATGAACTAACCAAAAAATCCAGCTGACCGTAGAATTTTCTTTGTGGAAAAGTTTTTTATTATAATTTAATTTTTTAAGAAATAGAGTTAGGTATGGCAAATTTTGTCTTTCTAGGAATTTGTTCATTATATCTAATTAAACTTATCAGTATAAAATTGCTCATAATATCATTTTATTGCAAACCAATGCCTTGTTTTTTCAATTAATGCGTTTATTTTCAGAGAACTAACCCCACATGTTATTAAAAGAAATTATACAGAGAGCCCCTGTATACACGATCCAATTTCCCCCAATGGTAGGGTCTTGGAAAAGTATTATATACTATCACAACCAGGATACCGATACTGATGGAGTCAAGACACAGAGCATCTCCATCACCTCAAGGATCCCTCATGTTGTTCTTTTATAGACACACCTACCTACCTCTCCCCAAGCACTCTCCCTCTGTCAAGCACTAAACTATTCTCCATTTCAATAGTTCTGTCATTTCAAGAACGTTAGATAAATGGAATCATACCTACGTAATCTTTTGGGATTGATTTTTTCCACCCTATTTTTTATTTTTAAAATTTATATAGGGGGGCGCCTGGGTGGCTCAGTCGTTAAGCGTCTGCCTTCGGCTCAGGTCATGATCCCAGGGTCCTGGGATGGAGCCCCGCATCAGGCTCCCTGCTCGGCGGAAAGCCTGCTTCTCCCTCTCCCACTCCCCCTGCTTGTGTTCCCTCTCT
>NW_022589712.1:31031916-31042301 GCF_004348235.1 Phoca vitulina
AAAGTTTATAGTCCTTAGTTATCAAACTGCTGGTAAAGCAGAAAATACATCCAGGGGGCCTTGATTGTTCTAAATCACAGCTGGTTTTTCAGCATCACATCCCAGGCCTCTCTCCACTGCGTCCTGAGAGAGGCATTTTGAATCTGCAAAGCTACCAGAAAAAGAGAAACGGGGGGGGGGGGGGGGGGGGGGGGGGGAAGGGAGAAATGTACATTCTAAACTAAAAACAGAAACATGGATGCTGATGTTAACAAAGTTTCCTCAAGGAGAGAGCCCTAAGTAAGCATGCATAACTTTGAAGTGACCCACAAACACCTCCCTTTAAAGAACATTCTCCATCTCGCCCAGATTGTATTTCCCATAACGGGAAATAAAAGCCCTTCGGGCTCTGCTCAAGTGAATGATTTGCCACAGTCACAAGACCAAGTAGCTAAATATTCCTAGCAAGCTCATGTATTTATTGAATCCTGCTTTTAGAGGTTTTTTCAAACCTTGGCCGTGAGAGGATGAGAGAAATATAACCTGGAAGTAAAGTCCGGTTTTCCTGGGCTCAGAAGGGGATTTGACATAAATTGCTCTATTAACAAAATGCCCTTTGTTACAGCCCCAAGGAAAAAAGAAGTTGCTGTGAGCAAAAGCATTTTCTAAAGACTGCCCCCAAGGACCCTACTGGCTTCTCCCAACATCTCAGGGATTGCCATTCTGTAATCCTCTCTTGTTTCCTTAACCTTCTAGGACATTACCTCCAAATATTTCTCTGATGCTACCAACAACTGAACAATATTATCTTAAATCTCAAACTCACATTTGACATTTCTTTCTTGTCGTTATAGATTACATCTTTATTTTCTTTATTGATCACATATATTATCTTCATATATTACATTATATCTTTATATATTACATCATCAAACAATGGTGTTTTGAACTGACTGGGTTTACAGATATACCTATTCTCAACGTGATATTCATGATATTCTCAACGTGATATTCTCAACCAATTACCAAATGGTAAAGAAAAAAAGTCCAAAGGAAACTCTATAAAATATGTACTAAGAACATAGCAGATCTGGAAAGGATACTTCACCCCTTGAAACTTCAGTTTTTTGAGCTGTAAAATGCAGAATAATAGAACCTACAGTATAGAATATGTTTAGGATTAAAGAGGGTGTATTTGAAATACTTGGCCTCAGGGCACCTGGGTGGCTCAGTTGGTTGAGCATCTGACTCTTGGTTTCAGCTCAGGTCATAATCTTAGGGTCATAGGATTGAGTCTGCATTGGGCTCTGAGATTCTCTGTCCCTCCCTCTGCTCATGCACTCACTCTCTCTCCAAGTAAATAGATAAAATCTTTAAGAAAAAAAAAAAAGAGTGTTCTTGATTAAGCAGTAAAAAATATTTTTTTTTTTTAAGATTTTATTTATTTATTTGACAGAGAAACACAGCGAGAGAGGGAACACAAGCAGGGGGAGCAGGAGAGGGAGAAGCAGGCTTCCCGCGGAGCAGGGAGCCCGATGCGGGGCTCGATCCCAGGACCCTGGGATCATGACCTGAGCCGAAGGCAGACGCTCAACAACTGAGCCACCCAGGCCCCCAAGCAGTAAAAAAGTATTTTAAAAATAAAATAAATAAAATACTTGGTCTCATGAGTGTCAGCTACTATTGTTGATGTTGCTATTTTTTTATTATCATTATTATTATTACAGCCTTTAAAATTAAAATGGTTTTTAGTGGATCTCTGAAGATTGTTACTCAGTAGAAATGTACCTGCGTTAGCGGTGCCTGGGTCGCTCAGTCGTTAAGCACCTGCTCAGGTCATGGTCCCAGGGTCCTGGGATCTAGTCCCGCATCAGGCTCCCTGCTCGGCGGGAAGCCTGCTTCTCCCTCTCCCACTCCCCCTGTTTGTGTTCCTGCTCTCGCTATCTCTCTCTCTGTCAAATAAATAAATAAAATCTTTAAAAAAAAAAAAGAAATGTACCTGTGTTAAATATGGAGAAGCAAAGGTATACAGCCCCTGTCACAGCCTAAGTTAGAATAAGGGACAAGTTTTTCAGAGTTCTGAGCCTATCCTGAGTTCCATTCTGATCTCTTTTGTGAACTTAACCAACTCTGACAAGTCAGCACTTCTGAAAAGAGAGTATAAGGAATCCATCAATAATCAGGTCGCACAAGTTTCCAGGTGACCAAAATTATGTGAGTCGCTGTTCATAAAAGAATTGGATTCATCCAAACCATTCAGCTTGAATTTGAGCATTTACATTAAAATGTATATAAAATACAAAATTATTAAATATACTATAAATTTATGTTCAATATATATTACTATGATTCTAAGCAAGAAAAAGACAAAAAAAATTTAAGGTAGAAAGGAAAAATGAATATATTTCCCCCGTACATTATCTTTGCTTTATTCTGCATTTTGTTAGGAAAATCAAATAAAAATAACAATATTCTTATATTAAAAGTTTCTTATTTTGTTTTGTTGTTGTTCAGTATCTATAGACTCTGGAATATGGGAAACTTTCCCACCATTATTTTGGTAAAATAAATACAAAGAACTTTCTGAGATGTTTTATCTTCATATTTTATATTCACTGGGATTTTCCCTAGGATTTGAGACCAGATATCAAACCTTCCATATAGTACACAAACCTGGCACATAATAAGTTCTCAACATATATACTTGTTAAAATAAATAATAAACAATTTATTGTGAAAGTGCCTATAGGAGGACCTATATATGATAGGTCCTTAATAATAAATGATTGTTGAATCTGAATGTTACCACATCTTTACCAAATGATAGCACAGAATTGCAATTAAAGGATTATAAAACACTTGACCATCACTCAAGTGGAGACCCACCCAGACTGCATTTACTTCTATGCTGTCATAGGGAGGCTCATATATACTCTAGGTGGCTCTTGAAGGGCAAATCAGATGAAGCACATTTAACAGTATTTGCCCTACCATCCTCATAACAAGGTTGCTTTTATTAGCCCTCTAGGTTGCAGTATAAAGAGTAATGTTTCTTACTCTATTGGGTCTTTGGGTTAGAGACAAAAGTTATCCCAGGTATACTTAAAGTGAATGTTATGTAAATGAGAGTGATAATGTATAATGATTGATAAATATCATGTACAACACATGTATTAGATATCCTTACACATCTTTTGAAAGTACTAATGTTGGAATGGGCAGAAAATTGACTGAAGGCTGAATACTAGGGTGAAAACTGAGCAGTGATGGATGGAACCAGAGGGCAGGGGTTTTGAAAGACTAGAGAAGAAAGGGTGGGTCCAAAACACAAGAACACAATGGATTTTTTTAAAAAAAAAAAAAAAAAAAAAAAAGGTAACTAGAAAAAAATATAATCAAACCCAGAAAAGAGGATGGTAAAATCAGAAGGATATCTGACTAACAAGCCAGAGTATCAGAAGGCTTCAGCTATCATCTTAAACTAGAGGATTAAGCTTGCTCCCTACAAGCTATGCCTGTCTGAATTTGGTAAAATCACCTGGCTGAAACTATCCTAAATTAACTGGCATGATGGATCTTGATTATAAGAAAAACTCTTGAAAAAGTCTCCCACGATAAATTTGAAATAAAGATCACAACCATGTTTTATCTATTTCCAAGACCTATCATATTGCCTGACATATAGTAGGCACTTAATAAATTGAAAGAATGAGGGATGTCACCCAGAGAATACAACATTAAATGCATTAATAGCTGGCTGAAATATATTTATCCATCAATGCACTACTATAGTCTCTACTGAGAGTATCTGAGGGCAGAGACCATGTAATATTATCTTTGCATCCCAAGACTGAACAAGATTTACACAATAAATATTTTCAGATCAACTGAACTTGGAGGAAAATGTCCAGTGGCTTACCACAGAACTCAGATGTTAACATTTTTAACTATGATATGAATGAATACCTTAGAGGTTTAAGCTAGTAAAATGTGTAGATGATACAAAGCTTGAAGGATAATTATTATTACATAAGGTGCTGTAAATACTAAATTCATCAATAGAGCACCACCATGCATCTTAAATTCAGCAGTTAATGGGAACTATAGGAGCAATATTAATTGAGCAAAGTCAGAACCATTAGAAACAACTAGATACAAAAGTAATTTGAGTGGAAACTGGGTTGCCTGCTCTCAAACAAGATTACTTTATTTTCCCCCTCCAGATGCTATTTAAACAGGTAATGAAATTTTGAAATCGAGTCTAAGTAGATGTGTAATGTATCTAATTGTGTCTGATTTTAAATTGTAGGTCAATTCGAAAAATACTGAAAAAGTTCTAAAAACGTAATCTCAAAGCACATAAAGAAGCAGTTTCATGACTGTGTCCAAAAAAATAACATGTTAAGTGGTCACCAAATAAAATGTGCTGAAGGACCATCTAATTCAAAAAAAAATTGATTGTCCTCCAGTGTTGTTTAAATTATGGCATAAATAGGTTCTGAAAAGGCCCTTGGCTGGGAATGTACTTAATTAGAGGACAGGGTCCATCTGGTACACTTGGAATCTGGGACAGGGACTTGAAAACTAAGAGACTCCACCTTGCATTTGGCAACCGTTGTACTTTCCAAGCAAGGGGATCTCAGGAGACCTCTGAGCTTACCCGATGGTGGGTTCCTGGACCATGTTTTAGCAAGGGATGCCCATTTCAGGTCACCCGAAGATCACAATGATAAAGATGATGGCTTCAGCTTCTACTTGGCTTTGGTTCCAACAGTTTATTTCCTGTCATTTTCTACAAAATATAAAGACATATTCAGAGGTAAATTTCTCTGTTAGAAATAGAAATTTCTGGTAGAGGCAGAAATAGGCAAAAGTTAGATTTCTGATTGTGTAATTGTATCCTCTGTGTTCAGCAAGAAATTTAGAATTTTCTCCAAGCTCATAATTTTTCTAGTACATTGTCATCTCAATGTGACAGCAACATGAAGGAATACAAAATTTGAGGGAAGGAAAATTAAAACATTATTTTAAAAGAATAAGGATTGCCATGGAATAGTTCTAAGGAGTTTAGAAAAATAGTCCAATGACTAGCATTTTGCCAGATCATTTGCCAAAATGTTGACATGAGAGTTCCCTGAAAACTTTGTCTTAAGTTTCCAAAAATGTCACTGAGGAAATTGCTAAAAGAATAAACAATTAGTTCTATTGCATACTGTGAAGAATAAGGTCTACCTCTACTGTGCATATTCTCTGTTTATAGCTGGGAAGAATTTAAATTACTTTCCTAGCATTCCTTCTTTCTTTTCAAGTATAAACGAACTCAAAAAATTAGGTAAAAATTGATGATCTAGCAATGTTTCTCTGGCTGCCATACAGTATGGGCAATGAGTTCTAGACTCCAATTTATTGGTTTGTCAGAAAGTTTGGTTATTTTCATCAATTTAGCTTTACATTTAACATTCCTCTGCTTAATTGAAACCATGCGGACACATTTGGTTAGCATCCACATTCCTCCAAAAGGAAAAAGGGTACTTTGTTTAAAATTCTGCACAGTGTACCAGTAAGTTATATTTTTCTTGCAGTAACAATTAAACACGTAGTTGGCACTTAATAGCAAACCCTTTCTAATCCCCATTATCAATAAGTACAGCTCAGCTTTAACAAACATCCAGTCAGCTAGCGGGGGAAAGAGCATTATCCATAACTTTGAATAATTGAATAAATGGTTTTCCAGGGACTAATCCCAGGGTTTTAAAACATGGCCTTTGGAAAATTATGACCATTTTAGAAGCTTATTCAACCCTTTCCTCTACTTCTTGCCCTCCAGGGATCCTGTGCCAAATAGCTGGCAGAATGGTAAGACCTGAGGGGTAAGCTGACAAGTGCTGCAGTCGATTACAGCCTGTTCTCTCTTTTTCAGTCTCATTGTGGAAAATCACTCTGGATGGGTTTATGAAGTGAGTTTAGAGAGTGTCACAGGTTTCTAGGATTTGTACTTTGCCTGCTTTGGCAAAGTGATTCTAAATAAGCCAATGATACAACAGCAGAATAGCTTGTATAGCTAAAATACAACATTTTGAGGTTAACTAATTGAAAAAAAAAAAAATGTTGTCCAATCCCCTTTCCCTCTTAGGAAATATACAATGAATAAGGAAGGGGGAAAAAAGAAGAAAGTATGATCCAAAGGATGAATTAAAATGACTCCTAACTGACAGTGACAGGGTGGGTCATTATAGAGCAGTCCATACCATCTGTGGACTTGGAATTGCCCTCCAGGATTTATGGACAGGTCCACTGTTGGAGACAGAGCCCTCATCTCCTGGCAAGTACTTACTGAGCACTTACTATATACCACTCCCCTAGTCACTATAGCTGCACTCATTGCCACTTTCGTAGCCGCGGAGAGTGGGACAAGACAGAGCCTTGACTCCCCGTGTGTTACGTTCCAGGAGCCCCCACCCTCCTCCTCTTCTTCCTCAGATGTCTGTGTGGCCAAGCCCTGGGGCCAGAGCTTGGTGCCTATTCCTGAATTGCCAGAGCCTTGAGCAGAGAGGCCACACCTGATGTGAAGAAAGATAATAAGGACTGAGCGGCTGAGTAAGTCAAGAGTGGTCCCTATGTCAAGTAGTGAGGGCAAGAGTCCGGGGAGGGGAGGGGGTGCTCAGTGCAAAAGTAATGAGAGATGACAGGCCGCCAAGGGAACAGTTCTCACTAGAGAATCCATTGGCCAGCCTCCTGCCTCCAACTTGCTTGCCTTTCCTTCCTGTGCACAAAACCAGAGCTTTTCTAGTGTGTAAATATGATCCTGTCACCCATTCTTAAAATATTTGAAGTGACTTCCCATTCACTGTCCTGAAGATACAAAACCACAGCTTACTGCCTTCCACCTCTGTACTCAATACTCCAGCCATTCTGAACCTCTCCCCCATCTAACTTCTGTGCATTTGCCCACGCAATTCCTCGGAAAAGAATAATCTCCTGCTCCATTCTGCTCCTCTCACCTTCTTGCCTGGGGTACTAGAATTTCAGGTCTTCATTTAAACATTACTTCTTCCAGATAAACTTCCCTGACTCTCTAAATCAGAGTTTCTCAGAGAGCAGGCCTGCAATGGTTGTTTAAAATATTTGGGGGCCCACTCCATATTAATTGAATTAATTCTCTGGGCTAGGGCCCAAGGAACTACTTTTTCAGCAAGCATTTTGCTATTATAATGTATCATAATGTTTCAAAACCAACGACTTGGACTCTGGAATGACATTTAAAAAATAATAACCCATACAGCACCAACCAACCAAAATGGATACAGTGACCAACCAGAAACTTGCCATGACCAATCAGAGTGGACTCTGGCCATCAATCTCTCCTATGTACTAGAATGCACTAACAATAATCAGCTGCCCCTATGCTGTTTCATTGTGCCTGCCCTTCCCCTGGGCAGGAATATACTAGCTGATATTTACTGAGCACTTCCTTTGTGCTGGATATTGTTTTAAATACTTGTCTTATATTACCTCAATTAACTTTCAAAATAATCCTCTATGTTAGGTGTTACTACTATTTTCCTTTATAGATGGCAGAACTGAGACACCAGAGATGTTAAGTAACTTGCCCAATGTCACACAGCCAGTAAGTAGTAGAGCTACTTAAATGGTCTGGGTCCAGAACCCCATCCTACACTGCACCTATCATGGTATGTCTGAGGCATTCTTTAATTGCTAGTCTAGTTATCTGACTTCCTCACCACACTATGATCCCCACAGGGGCTAATCTGATACATAACAGGCTGTCAATATACATTGAAGAATGAATGAAATCGTGCTAATTTAGTTTAGGATGAAGAGGAGTGGGTGAGTATGAGGTGACTGATTGCTTGGACTATGTCCTAGGGTTTTGAGGCTTGCTTTCAAAGAACTTCAAAGACAAGGAGTTTTGGGAGCTGGGAAGAATTAAGGTGTGGCAACCATCTGAGGCCACTGAAATCCATGCACCTAGAAAGCACCACGCACCAAATCGGTCTTTCTGCGCCAAGCATTTTCATCCAAAGTGACGAAAATGAAATTGACGTGCATACTCCTGGCAAGGAAACCCATGGCAGAAAGATTAGAACCAACAGACAGGCAACAGGCCTCAATGTTCCCTGGAGCTAATTTCTTAGGAAAACCTTTCCAGAATGCCTGTTAGTGGAGCCAGTTGGAGCCCCCAGCCTTAGTCCTGAAACTAGTTGTGTCATACAGGTCCACCACACGGAATCAAGACACTAAGTCTCTTCCTCCAAAAGCAGAAAACTGGGTTACTTTTCTCAGGTTGGAGCACTGTGACTGTCACTTCCCACAGCCATGTTCATTCTTACCAGTGGCCTTGTCTTGAACTTTCCCCAGTGGCTACAATGCAGAGAGAACGCTGTCTCACTTCATCCACGTCCCCTTCTTACCGTCTTTGTCAGCCCCACCTAGAACTCTCCTTGCCTTCCCTAATTCCAGCTTCGCTCCACTCCACGCCAAACTGCATTTCTGCTAGACAAATAATCTCCTTTCATCAAGATGCCACACTTTAAAAATTAAACAATAAATCAATACATTACCCTTAGTATGAAGTTTATACTCCTCAAACTGACTTTCAAAGCCCTATGTAATTTTTAAGCCTATTTTCACCAAAGTTCCTCCCCATCTTCCTTAACATAACTTTCCTGACATCAGGAAATATACAAATAACCCTGTTCTTCTCTCTGAATAGCCTCGTCTAGCTAGTGACACCTCTTCCACAAAGGTCCCGTGATCTCTCAAGTCCAAGTAGTTATTTCTCTTTTCTGAACTTCCACAACACTCATCCTTTGAACAAATCCCATTCTGACATTGGATATACTCTGCATTGACTGGCAGTTGAACCACATGCCCTCAGCCCACAGCGCTCAGTTCAGTGCTACTCAAGGACCATAAGACTTTGTGCATGTAATTCAACTTGTATTAAGTTTAAAACCATCCTCTTAGTGGCCTCTTGCTACCTTAAAAAGTATTCATATATTTGGGGAAAATATGACAATATTTACTTACTATAATTCTTTTAATAAAAATCTGCATCATCTCAAGGACGAGAACAATCAGTGCATAGGGTAATACTCCGGTAGACTTTGGGGACTTCAGTGAGACATGGAAGGAGAAATACTAACCATGGACCAGAATCAGGAGTTTTGATAAAGTTTAAAAGTTATTGTATGTTCTTCCAACTACCCAGGGAAACCACATTCTTTCCCTTTCCATCCAAGCGCCCCATGGTTCCCACATTGTTATCCAAGTTGTTATCCAAATCTTTGGGATTAGGCTCTGTTCTCTTTTTTCCCTCAGTTTCCAAAAGGAATGCTTGAAGGATCCATCTCTGCCTCTGATACTCTGATGACACCTCACCTTAATCCTGGACAGCTCCCATCCTCGGCCTCTGAGATTTTCCATGGCTGGACTGGACGGGACAATATTATCTGGTTCCTATTTGGACTTGGTCTCATAATTGGCACTCTCCCAGGGTGGGGAAACAACTAAGGAGAGAAGAGGTTTTCGGAAATAAAAGTTAGAGAATTCATTTTCCTAGCTTCACTGTGACCTATCAACCTCCAGCTAGCCCAAATCAGCACTTCCATCACCCACCACCAGGTACCCATCTCCATTCCCACCATTTGCTTGCACCAAGCTTTGACGCCTGTGCCACCCAGAACTGAGGTCAAAGGCAGTGATGGGAAGGAGCACAGTTCCTCTAAATAGAGATCTAGAGACAAACCAAAAAACAGACCCGTAACTACAGAGAACAAACTGGTGGTTGCCAGAGGGGAGGTGGGTGGGGGGATGGATGAAACAGGTGAAGGGGATTAAAGAGTACACTTACCATGACAAACACTGACTAATGTATAGAATTGTTGAATCACTATATTGTACACTTGAAACTAATATAACACTGCATGCTAACTATACAGGAATTAAAATTTTAAAATGTTTTAATTTAAAAAAAGAAGAAATAAATAGAGATTCAGAATACTAGGAATAATAAAATTAGTGAATTAAACTGGCATAAGCAAATATAAAAATTATGGAAGTTTTTTGTTGTTTTGTATTTGTTTTTAAGAATGGGTTGTATTGGGGCACCTGGGTGGCTCAGTTAGTTAAGTGTCTGCCTTTGGCTCAGGTCATGATCTCAGAGTCCTGGGATCGAGCCCCGAGTTGGGCTCCCTGTTCAGCGGGGGAGTCTGCTTCTCCCTCTCCCTCTGCTCCTCCCCTCCACTAGTGCTTTCTCTCTCTCAAATAAATAAATAAAATCTTTAAAAGAAAGGAAGAAAGAAAGAAAGAAAGAAAGAGAGAGAGAGAAAGAAAAAGAGAAAGAAAGAAAGAAAGAAAGAAAGAAAGAAAGAAAGAAAGAAAGA